>NC_133617.1:108249731-108302231 GCF_048593235.1 Sminthopsis crassicaudata
GGGGGAACATTTAAGAGAATTCATGATCATTAAAAACTAACATGGCTTAATAAAGAATAGATGTCACCATTTCCCTTTTGGATAAGGTAGCTAGACTGTCAGACAAAGTAAATATCATTGATTTAGCTGGCCTAAGTTTAAGCAAAACATTTTATAAAACCTCTCACCATTCTCATGAGCAATATGGGGAGATGTGCCTAGAATATGACAGTGGATTTGGAATGAGTTGATGTCCACTTGGAGGAAGGTTTTCAATGAACATACCCGATAATACTACTTCCAAGGAGAGGTAGGCTTGGTTAAGAGAACAGTTCAAGTGGGACTTCAGTTATCCAGTCTGTAAAATGGAAATAATAATACCACCTGCCTCCCACAGGGCAGCTTGGTGCACAGAGGACCAAGCCTGGAATCAGACTGATCTTTGTGAGCGTAACTGTAGCTTCAGACATTTACTAACTGTATAACTCTGGGCAAGTCCCTTAACTCTGTTAGCCTCAGTTTCTTCATCTGTAAAATGAACTAGAAAATGAAACGAAAAAGAACTCCAGTATCTTTGCCAACAAAACACCAAATGGTATTGGACGTAATTGAAACAACTAACACTACCATCTCCCTGGGTTGTTGTGAGGATCAAATGAGATAACATTTGTGAAGTGTTTTGTAGATTTTAAAGAGCTATGCCAATGGTTATTATTATTATTATTATTACATATTATCTCATTTATTACATATATTATCTCAGTTGAGCCTCCCAACAAACTTGTAAGGCAAGTGCTACAGGAATTACTATCTCCATTTTATTGTTTGTTTTTGTTATAGTTGGTTAGTCATATCATGACCCCATTTGGGATTTTCTTGGCAAAGATCCTGTAGTGGTTTGCCATTTCCTTTTCCAGCTCATTTTTACAAATGAGGAAACTGAGGCAAAAAGAGTTAAGTGACTTCCCAGGGTCTCACAGCTATTAAATGTCTTAAGGATTTATCTATAAGTAAGTAATTACAGTTAAGTAAGCTTCTGAAGTCAGATTTGAACTCAGGAAGATGATACATTCTGATTCCCGGCCTGGCACTCTTTGGCATATAGTTGCCAAATTATTACCTTTGACTTGAAGCAAGTCACTTGTCTGGGCCTCAGTTGGCTCATCTATAAGACAAAGGGGTTTGACTATATGGGTTTATTATCCTCCACCTCAGAAGCTTCCACAAGTGAAGTCCTCCTTGGTTGTTGCCATTGTTCAACAAGACCAAGATTTCTGCCAGCCCGCCCCCATGATAAAGCTGGTGCTGGCTGCCTGCCCCTGGTGCCGGAGGCAGATCCTGGAGCTTATTCTGGCCCCTGATGCCTTGATGGATACTCTGATTGTGGTGCTATTAGCATAGTATTGCACCACGTCCTCCTCAGTCAGGAGCTCCTACTCATTCCCACCTCCTTCTCCATACAAGTGTCACTGCTCAGGGATTCATTTAGTCATGTACTCCTCGCTCCTCCAACATATAAAACCCTCTGACATGTTATACTAGGTCAATAGCACTAGCCTAATACACAGATATATCCCACAGAGACTAATGGATATAAAGAAAGAATCATTTTTTAACTCAATGCTCCTGTACTTGTCACAGATAAATTCTTTTTTAAATAATAGCTTTTTATTTTTCAAAATACATGTAAAGATAGTTTTCAACATTCACCCTTACTAAACCTTGAATTCCATATTTTTCCTCCCCCTTCCTTAGACAGCAAGTAATCCAATATAGGTTAAATACTGCAACTCTTCTAAACATATTGCCACATTTACTATGCTGCACAAGAAAAATCAGATCAAAAGGGGAAAAGAATTGAGAGAGAAAAACAAGCAAGCAACAAAAACAACAAAAAGGTGAAGATACTATGCTATGATCCACATTCAGTCCCTACAGTTCTGTTTCTGGATACAGATGGCTCTTTCTATCACAAATCTATTGAAACTGGCTTGAATCATCTCATTATTGAAAAGAGCCAAGTCCATCAGAATTCATCATCACATAATCTTGTTGTTGCTGTGTACAATGTTCTCTTGGTTCTGCTCACTTCACTTAGCATTAGTTCAAATAAGTGTCTCTCCAAGCTTCTCTGAAAACATCCTGCTGATCGTTTCTTATAGAACTATAGTATTCATGTACCATATTTTATTCAGCCATTCTCCAACTAATGGGCATCCTCTCAGTTTCCAGTTTCTAGCCACTACAAAAAGGGGTACTATAAACATTTTTGCACATGTGGGTCCTTTTCCCTCCTTTATGATTTCCTTGGGATACAGGCCTAGTAGAGACACTGCTGGATCAAAGGGGATGCACAGTTTGATAGCACTTTCCAATTGCTCCTCAGAATGGTTGGATCTGTTCACAACTCCCATCAACACTGTATTAGTTTTCCCACATCCCTTCCAACATTTATCATTATCTTTTCCTGCACAGACACATTCTTAAAATTATAGGCAGCTTCAAAATGCGTCCCTCAGGATGGGAGTATCCTCATGGAAGGCAATCAGCATGGTGAAGGGCCTCAAGGTTGTGCCATTGGCACAATCATTGGCATGAATCATTGGAGGAAAATAGATGTACTTAAGGAAGGGCATGAGAATTCTTCAGCTTGGGAAGAGAGAGTAGACATGCTTAGCATGGCCTTAGGAGCCATTGGGTAGAATTGAAAAGAGTAAATCCAGGTCAATGCAAGGAAGAGACAGTTAACAATTCAAATGATCCCAAAGTGTAGAGGGCTGCTTCCTACTGGAGAGCTTTAAGTAGAGATTAAGTGGCCAGTTAGATAATATAAGATGATGCATAAAGCCTGAAGCTCTATATAAGTGGGATTTATGACTATTTCTGTTAGTATAGATTCTTGTTTAGGGATCAGTTGGATGAGTTGGCTACCATATTCCTTTTTAGCTCTGACATCATGTTATCCTGGTTCTAACTCATAAATTATTCTGAATATAATGAGATGAAATTTTGTCAGATGTTTTTGTACCTCTGATAGACAAACACGAGAGTCTTATGAATGTTAAGGAAGGAAAGTGGAAAGAGGGTGAGAAAAGGAGAGAAAAGGTAAGCAAAAGAAGATTGGTGTGAAGAAAGTAGATGACATAATAAGAAAGGGACCAGAAAGATTCAAAGCTCTCCCTTACTGTTTTTCTTTTCTACTTTTTCTTTTATTTTACTAATTCATATACAAATATTAATATACAAATCTGGTATATAGTAAAATACCAACCAAACAAACAAAAAACACTACTGCATTAGAGAGAGAATCTGATCCTTCTTTTCTCTACGCTTCAGTTTGTTGTTATTCAGTCATTTTAGTCATGTCCAACTCTATGTGACCCTGTTTTAGGTTTTCTTAGCAAAAATACTGGAGTGATTTGCCATTTCCTTCTCCAGCTTATTTGACAGATGGAAGGGTTTGCCTCGGGTCACATAGCTGGTAAATGCTTGAGGTCAGTGTTCCATTTATTGCACCATTTTGGAGCCCAGACCTCAATTTCTTAATCTATAAAATAGAAAAGTTTTCTAATATCTAATGATAGGCAACTAGTGGGTAGAGTGCCAGGTCTGGAATCAGGAAGATTTATTTTCCTGAATTCAAATCTGGCCTCAGAAACTTACTAGCTATGTGATCGCAGGCAAATTCCTTAATTATGTTTGCTTCAGTTTCCTCATGTATAAAATGAGCTAGAGAAGGAACTGACAAACCATTTCAGTTTCTTCTTCAAGAAAACTCCAAATTGTGTCACAAAGAGTTCTATAAAACTGAAAACAATTGAATGACAGTACAAAAATATATCTAATAATAGCCAACATTTACATAGCATTATGTGCCAGATACTGTGCTAAGCACTTTATAGTTATTATCATCTTACTTGATCCTCACAACAACCCTGGGAAGGAAGGTGGTATTATTATTCCCATTTTATAGATGAAGAAACTGAAACAGAAATAAATTAAATAATTTGCCAGAATAATGCAACTAGTGAGTGGCTGAGGCTGTATTCTAGTTATCTTCCTGACTCGGACTCAGCTCTCTATCCATTGTACCCTGAAGCTAGGTCCCATTCAATTCTTTCTCCAAAAATAAAAATAACTCACCTTTCTATTATACTTTCAGGGTTATAATTCACATTTCCTTTCAATGACTTTGTGAAGTAATGCAAATTCCATTGCATCCAATTCATAGGTACTGAGACTAAGACTTGGTAAGGTGAGGTAAAATAGGTCCAAATAAAGAATGATGGATAGTTGTAAATGCAGTGATGATGGCTTTTTGTCACACCTGGTTTGTTACACCATAAGAAGAATTCTTCGTCATCCACATTTTGCCCGGAGACAGCTTTAAAAACTAGTGCCTATTTGCTTCTCCTTAGAGAGTCTGCAAAACATGGGTTCCAGCACCGGATAATGTTGCTATAAGCCTTTATTGCATCTTGAGTGATGATGGAGGGCCTTTAACTACTAACTGAACTGTGGAAAAGATTTCATTGGTCATGAGACGGGTCTCATTAACTCCACATCCTGTCTGGGGCTCTCACTTGTGCTGTTAGGAATCTGGAGGGGAAACAGTGAATGGGCCAGAGGATACTGATACCCATCTAATGGAGATAATGTAATGTCCTCTACCAGTTTGGGCAGCTTTATAATCTCCCTCTTTATTTCATTGCATGGAAAATGAGCTTGATTGCTTAATAATAAAGCACAGCAATGAATTTCCTGTTACTGGTTTAAGCATATCTACATAGCAGCCTAGAAACATATTTGAAGCCAGGTTCTCCTTGGCTGGGTCCAAAGGTATCCTTGGTTGTTAATTAGGACACTTTCGGAAGACACGTGAGCTATGACACTGGATCCTGAAGCTACTTCTTCACTTATCTTTCTGGAGCTAAGGATGGCTTGCAGATTTGGAGAATGAATTCAATTCAATTCAATTCAACAAATACTGATTAAGGACTTTTTAAGAACAGAGCACAATGGTAGGCACCGAGGAGGATAGAGAATTAAATTAAAGAATCTCAAAGGCTTAAGAGAACTCTGAGGCAACTTGAATTAATTTTATATCAATCAATAAACATTAAGCACTTGTTATGTGCCAGGGATAGGAGGTGGTGTTTGGAATACAAAGGCAAAAGCAAAAAAGCCTCTGACCTCAAAGATCATAATATCAAGTGATAACATACATTCATACAGTTATGGTTTGCCAAGTCAACTGGACAGTCAGCAAGCATTTGTGAAGTGCTTGCTATAATTATCTCATTTCATCTTCCCAATACACAACCCTGGGAGATAGGTGCTGTTATTATTCTCACTTTATAGTTAATGAATCTGAAGCATATAAAAACTAAGCGGCTCGTCCAGGATCACATAGCTAGTAATATCTGAGACTGGATTTGAATTCAGGTCTTCCTGACTCTAGGACCAGCACTCTATCCACTGTTCCATATAACTGCCTTTGAAAGAATCATCTGCATAGATATATTAATTGAACTCAAGGGAACTGATGAGGTAACCAAGAAAGATACTATAGTGGGAGAAGAGAAGAGGGTCTAGGATAAACCCTTGGAGTTCAGCCATAGTTAGAAGGTGTGATATAGATGGAAATCAGCAAAGAAGATTATCTTGATATATAAAGTGCAATCTAATTTCTTCCATATTGTCCAATTTTCCAGTAGGTTTAAAAATATCAAAAAGCATCTTGTAATCCTTGTAGATAGTATCTTTGCATTTATAAAATACTAGATAGGGGAGCTAGATGATACAGTAGATAAAGTGCTGGATCTAGAGTCAGTTACACTCATCTTTTTGAGTTCAAATCCAGCCTCAGATACTAACTAGATAACTAAATCCTGTTTGCTTCAATTTCCCATCTATAAAATGAGCTGGAGAAGAAAATGGCAAACTGCTATGGGCCACAACTTGAAGCTCCCTAAGAAACCTGCTCCCAGAGAACATTACAATTTAGAGAAGAGAATATTACAGCAAACCACTCTAGTATCTGTCAAGAAAACCCCAAGTAGGATCACAAAGATTTAGAGAACACAAGTGAAATGATTCAACAATAGTAGGCTACAGAAAGATATATTTTTTTGTCTACCTAATTTGTCCCATAAGTTGACCCCATGATTTTTTAACCATCACCACTTTTTTGGGGGGAAAATTACTATTTTGTAGTATAGTCTGAGATTTGGTGATGAAAGATCCCCTTTGTTCCCATTTTTCCCCTTGAAATCTTGACCCTTTTTTTTTTTTTTTGCCTCCATATGAAATTTTTTTTTCTTTTCTGATTCCATCAAGTAATCTTTTGGAGGTATGAATGGCATGTAATTGAAAAAAGTAAATTAATTATATAATACTGTTATTTTTATCATATTGACTCATCCTACTCATGAGCAATTAATATTTTCCCAATTATTTAGACTTGTTTTTATTTCTGTAAGTTTGTACTTTATTTTTTAAATTAATTTTATAATTATAACATTTTTGACAGTACATATGCTTAGGTAATTTTTTACATCATTATCCCTTGTACTCCCTTCTGTTCCGAATTTTTCCCTTCCTTCCCTCCACCCCCTCCCCTAGATGGCATTCCCATACATATTAAATATGTTATAGTATATCCCAGGTACAATATAGATAAGCAGAACTGAATTTTGTTGTTGTTGTTGCAAAGGAAGAATTGGATTTGGAAGGTAAAAATAATCTGGGGAGAAAAACAAAAAATGCTAACATTTCCCAGTGTTCCTTTTCTGGATGTAGCTGATTCTGTCCATCATCGATCAATTGGAATTGGATTAGCTCTTCTCTATGTTGAAGATATCCACTTCCATCAGAATACATCCTCATACAGTATCATTGTTGAAGTGTATAATGATCTCCTAGTTCTGCTCGTTTCACTCAGCATCAGTTGATGTAAGTCTCTCCAAGCCTCTCTGTATTCCTCCTGTTGGTCATTTCTTACAGAACAATAATATTCCATAACATTCATATACCATAATTTACCCAACCATTCTCCAATTGATGGACATCCATTCATCTCCCTGTTTCTAGCCACTACGAAAAGAGCTGCCACAAACATTTTGGCACATACAGGTCCCTTTCCCCTCCGCAGTATTTCTTTGGGATATAAGCCCATTAGTAGCACTGCTGGGTCAAAGGGTATGCACAGTTTGACAACTTTTTGGGCATAATTCCAGATTGCTCTCCAGAATGGTTGGATTCTTTCACAACTCCACCAATAATGCATCAATGTCCCAGTTTTCCCACAGCCCCTCCAACATTCGTCATTATTTGTGGCTGTCATCTTAGCCAATCTGACAGGTGTGTAGTGGTATCTCAGAGTTCTTAATTTGCATTTCTCTGATCAATAGTGATTTGGAACACTCTTTCATATGAGTGGAAATAGTTTCAATTTCATCATCTGAAAAATTGTCTGTTCATATCCTTTGACCATTTATCAATTGGAGAATGTCTTGATTTCTTATAAATTAGAGTCAATTCTCTGTATATTTTGGAGATGAGGCTTTTATCAGAACCTTTAACTGTAAAAATATTTTCCCAATTTGTTACTTCCCTTCTAATCTTGTTTGCATTAGTTTTGTTTGTACAAGAGTGTCTTAATTTGATGTAATCAAAATTTTCTATTTTGTGATCAATAATGATCTCTAGTTCTCCTTTGTTCACAAATTCCTTCCTCCTCCACAAGTCTGAGAGGTAGACTATCCTCTGTTCCTCTAATCTATTTATGATCTCATTCTTTATATCTAAATCATGGACCCATTTTGATCTTATCTTAGTATATAGTGTTAAATGTGGGTCCATGCACTTTAATTTAAATCATTCTTATGTATAATTTTGTAGGTAGACTCCCATGAATTTTATACAATAATTATTTTAAATGGAATTTCTTCATCTTTTTCCTGCCAGATTTTATTGGTACTATATAAAAATACTGATAGTTTGTATGGATTTATTTTGTCTTCTGAAAGTCTACTGATGCTATTAATTGAAGTTAGTTCTCTAAGATTCTTTAAATAAACCATTTGCAAAAGTGAAAATTTTGTTCCCCCTATATCTATGGTTCAAATAAAAGTGATGATAATGGTTATCCCTGAACGTATTTAGAGTGAATGTAGATTTTCTCCCTTACATATAATGGTAGCCTTTGGTTCTATATGCTGTTTATCATTTTAAGGAAGGATCCAAATAAATTCAAGATCAAAGTATAAAATATCAATTATAAATTTAAGAAACAATTCATATAATAGCAACAATGCTAATAGAAACAACTTTGAGAGTTTGAGTTGTTCATTACAGTGATCGTTCATGATTCCAGAGGACCATTGATAAAACAACAGATTACAGAGAAATGATGGATTTAAAGAGAAGAATGAGACAAATATTTTTTGTATACAGCCAATAAAGGTGTTTGCTTTGCTTCACTATGCGTATTTGTTTCAAGTTATTTGCTTTTCTTCCCCCTTCCACTCCCCTACATGGAATGAGGGAGGAAAGAAAATAGATTTCTGTTAATTAAAGCACACTTTTAAAAATAGAGAACTGGGGGGGAGGGGGTGTTTACAGATGTGGAATGTTGCCTACATTTCCATATGTGGTGACTTTTTGTTAATTGTTAATTTTGCATAATTGCTTTATTTTTACAAGAGACTTCTCATCAGATTGGGGGTAAACTGGAAATGTTTGTAATCTAAAAACTAAAAAAAAATTTTTTTTTTTTTTAATCCAGCAAGGGAGACTGAGAAGGGTTATCAAAACTAGATAATAGAAGAGGCAAGAGAGAATAATGGCTTGGAAGTCTAGAAAGATTGTACAAAAGGAGATAGTAATCAGCAGTGTGAAAGATCAGATAGATCAAAAAGGATTAAGATTGAGAAAAAGCATGTAGTATCTCACTGGATTTTTATAACTCTGTGAGTTCTCTAGCTGTTATAGGTCACATAGTAAATAGAGTATAGGGTTTGCAGTCAGGAGATGAGTTCAAATTTGCCTTCAATATTTCCTGACAAGGGTGAACCTGGACAAGTCACTTAATCTCAGTTTCCTCATATGTAAAATGGGAATAATAATAGCACTTATTCTTAGAATTGTTATGAGGATCAAATGAAATAATAATTATAAAGTACTTATCATAGTGCCTAGCACATGAGTACCACATAAATATTAGCTATTGTTATTATCCCCATTTAATTGATTTTGTTTATCTCTGACAAGATCACGGAATCACAGAGATAGAAGGACATCAGAGCCATCAAGTCTAATCTGTACCTGAAGGAGATTCCCTTTTGCAGCAAAGCTGACAATTGATTATCTAGTTTTTGCCTGTAGACCTGCAAAGAAGGAAAAGGGAATCAGTTATCCTATTGAACTTTTGGCAGATTCTAATTGAAACATAAAGCCTAACTACACTTCTTTTCAATTCATAGTAATAGCTCACTTTTTTGTGTGTATTATCTCATGTTAAGAATAACAACAATTCTATGAGATACATATTACAAGTTTTTATTGATTTCTATTTTAAAGATAATATTTCTTCTCAGACAGGTTAAGTGTCTTTCTTACGTTCACATAGTTAGTAGAAGCCAGAAGCAAGATTTAAATATGTCTCCTTAGCTTCAAGTCCAATTATTCTGTTTACTATGCACACTGCCTTTTTTTCGCCAATCCTCAGATGTCATAAGCCCAAGATCCTCTGTCATCCTATTTACCTTAGTCCAGATACCCTTTTGCTTATTTTTGATAAGCATAGTATAAGAAGTGCCCATGGAATCTTGAATATATACTGATTAGGGTAGAAAAAAATGTCAAGTAATATCCCCTTCTTAGCCCTGGACACCAGGCCTTTCTCACTATGTAGCCTCAGATCATATTAGATTTCTCAGTGACCATCTCATATTGATGATTCATATTGAGTTTAAAAGTCCAATGATCTCCCCAGATCTTTTTTTAGATAAAGTATTGTTTTGTTATACCTTTACCACCTTGAACTTATGAGGCTGACTTTTGGACCTAGATAGAGGACTTTATATCAATCTTCATCTTATTTCATTGGGTCCAATGTTCTTCTGCACTGATTCTTATATCAGATGACTTGAGTTCAAGTGTCTGAAGTTTACTATCCATGTGATCTTGACCACCATGATCCTCAGTTCTAGATGGTCTATGAGCCATCTCTATATCTATGATAAAGATAGATATGATATAGAGAAATATAGATAGATATAGTTAGTACTAGATGGCCTCTATATCTATAATCACATAAATTTCCCATAAACCTTCCTGTTGATTAGTATACTCAAGAAGTGACATCTATACCAGGGAAATTTTTTTTGGGAATCCCAGTGAGTCCCCATGGAGGCTCATCTGAGTCTGACTCTTTTCTGGGGAAAGATCCAAGCCACCCACAGAAGTCAGCCAATCTATTTACTAGCATTGGAAATCACCCATTTTTTTCCTTGGAAGTGAACCGGTTATCTGTGCTCAGCTTGGCTCTCAGCTTTAGCCATGGCATTGATATATTTCCCTAACCCCAAATCCATCCCTCCTACTACCTTCTAGATTTTTATTGCTGGTACCAATAGCTTCCCAGTCACTGAGTCATTGGCAACTCAAGGTTATCTTTGGTTCTTTCTTCCAATTCATTTCTTACATGCAATCATTTGCCAAGTCCTTTAGATTACTTTTCATGTTCCATCTCTTCTTAATGCCCTCCCTAACTACTTTTTTTCATCCCTTCTAGCCCAGATTACTCTAACAGTTTTCTAATCAGTCTTCTTGTCTCCATTCTCTTTTCACCTTGCTCTCAAACATCTTTAGGCCATTGCTCATGGTGTCTCTCATGTATAAAATGAATCCCCCCCCCTCATTTCTCCCTGTAGAATCCTCTCCTTTCCTTCCTTCAAGGCTCTACTCAGGTACTACTTTCTTTTCCAAAGCCTTTCTTGACACTCCCCCTAACTTTAATTAAAAGTAATTTCCAGTTGGATTTAGGGAATCTCTTTTGCACCTATTGCATTTTCCTTCTGACTTTGAATAGGTCAGAACCTAGTAAATAGTATATGCCTGATACATAGAAAGTACTTAATAAATATTTATGGAATTGAATGTTTCCCCCCTATTAGAATGTAAGTTTTTTGAATCCAATGACTGAGAAATAAGTGGGAAGTGGGAAATGGATATCCTTTTCTAAGAATTTGTCTATGAAAGAGAGAAGAGATACAGAATAACAACATTAGGGAATGGAAGATTTCTTTCTTTTTTTTTTTTTCTTGATTGAAAGACTTTTTTTGTTTTTGTTTTTTTTTAATTTTGTTTTTTATTAATTTTTATAATTAAGCATTTTCTTTGACAGTACATATGCATAGGTAATTTTTTTTTTTACAACATTATCCCTTGTACTCCCTTCTGTTCCAAGTTTTTCCCCTCCTTCCCTCTACCCCCTCCCCTAGATGGCAGGCATTCCCATACATATTAAATATCTTATAGTATATCCTAGAGATTTCTTTTTTTAAATAGTATTTTGTTTTGCAAAGATAGTTTTCAACACTAACCTTTGCAAAACTTCGTGTTCCAAATTTTTCTCCCTTTATTTCTGTCTTCCCCCTCTCCAAGACAGCAAGCAATCTGATATAGATTAAATATGTGAAATTTTTCTAAACATATTTCCATACTTATCACATTGCACAAGAAAAACTAAGTCAAAAGGGAAAAAAACATGAGAAAAAAACCACAAGCAAACAAACAAATTTTAAAAATGTGAAAATATTATGCTTTGATCCATGTTTAGTCTCCACAGTTCTCTCTGAATGTGAATGGCATTTTCCATCACGTCTATAGGAATTTCCTTGAATCACCTCATTGTTGAATAGAGCTAAGTTGAATGCAGATTTTTTAAAGAAAGGAGAGACTTTGGCTTGTTTGAAGGCATGGGGAAAGGATCAGTGGATAAGGAGAGATGATAGATGAGAAAAAGAGAAGAAATGATGGAGGGAGCAATCTGTTAAAAGAGATGGAAGGGAACAGGATAAAAAACACAAATTAAAGTTTGGCCTTGTCAAGGAGAAGATACAAGTGTCTTCTTGTTATCAGAGACTGGAAAGAAGAAAGAATGAAAGAAGATGAAGAGAGGTCATCAGGTATGACATGAGAGACGGATATAGATGGCTTTTATTTTTGTCCATAAAATATGAGGTGAGGTCATCTGCTGAGGTGAGGAAAAGAAAAAATGTAGTATTTCTGAAGAAGACAGAAAAAAGTCCAAGGATCTGAATTCAAATCTCAGCTCTGACAGTTAGAATCTGTGTGAAGTTGGACAAGTCACTTAACTTGACTTTGCTCACCTATAAAATGTTAGTGTTGGACTAGAAGGAGAATAAGTTCCCTTCTGAGTTCTATGATCCTATGATCCTAAGAGAATATTCGTAATAGGAGCTGTCAAGAATTTGAAAGTTACCTGGTAATTTAAATAATAAATCAGCTAAGAGGTATCTCTAAATTGTATGGCTTTTTCTTTCGTTACATGAAGAGTTAGGTCGCATAGTGGACAGATTCTAGGACCAGTACTCTGTTCACACAGCTGGTAAGCATCTGAGGTCAGATTTTAACTCAGGAAGATGAGACTAATTGGCTTCAGGCCTAGCATTTTATCCCCCTAACATAGTTAGTCCCTTTGCTGTTACTCAAATGAGAAATTCCCTCTCCCAACTCCAGGCATTTTTGCTCATTGTCTCCCATACTTGGAATTTACCCTTCCTTTATTTCTGATTTTTGGCTTCCCTGACTTTCTTTAAGTCTCAGCTAAAATCCCACCTTTTGTGATCCTTCTTAATTCTAGAGATTTCTGTCTATTGGTTATCTCTAACATAATTTTTATCCCCCCCCCAAGGTAATTGAGGTTAAATGGCTTGCCCAGAGTCATACAGCCATAGATATTACCAACTGTATAACGCTGTATGATTTAACCCTGTTTGCCTCAGTTTTCTCATCTGTAAAACAAGTTGGAGAAGGAAAACCCCAAAGGGGATTATAAAAAGTCAGACACGACTGAAAAATGACTGAATGACAAACAACAATTATTGTTATATGCCCTTTGGCTTTAACTAAACATACATTTAGAAATGGATAAGTCCAGAAACAAATTCAAAAACCTGGAATTAAAAAAAAAACTATCTGATTTTTATTAATGTAATTTATTTTTATATCATATTAGTTGTTAGTTGACAGTCAACTAACATTTGTTAACTTACTCACTATGTGCCAGGCTCTGCAAACCATTGGGAACAAATGGAAAGGAGGAAAGAAACTAAAACAGCCCCCTGTTTTAAAGGAGCTTACAGACTTCTGAGGGAGATGAATTACAAAAGCTATGTTAGAGTAGGGTAGCTAGATCCATGGTGGATAGAGTAACTGGAGTCCGGGAGACCTAAGTTCAAATAAGGTCTCAGGCACTTAATACTTCCTAGCTGTGTGACCCTGGGCAAGTCACTTAGCTTGGGGGGAAAAAAAAATCTATGTTGGAGATAATCAATAGAAAGAAGACACTAGTATTAAAAAGGGACACAAAAAGCTTTTTGCAGAAGGTAGGATTTTAACTGAGACTTGAAGGAAGCTAGGGAAGCCAGGAATCAGAAATGAAGAAGGAACAAATTTCCAAGTATGGAAGACAATGAGCAAAAATGCCTCAAGTTGGGAGAGGGAGTGTCTCATTTGAGTAATAGCAAATGTTGGGCTTGGAGCCAAAAAGACTTATCTTCCTGAGTTAAAATCTTCTCAGATACTTATGAGCTATGTGACCCTAGGCAAGTCATTTAACCCTATTTGCCTTAGAGCTGGAGAAGGAAATGGCAAAACACTTTAATATCTCTATCAAAAAAATTCCAAATGAGGTCATGAAAAGTCAAATGTAACTGAAAAAATGACTAAATAATGATAAGAGACTACCAGAGCCAGTTCTCAATGAGTGCAAGAATATGGAAGAGTGGGAAGGAAAAAAGGTTTAAGATAAAAGCAAATTTGTCACCTATGCAGGAGATATTCCAGAAACAACAGTGGTGGATAGCTTTAGAGTGGGGACATTGGGAGAAAAGACATTGGCTTGGGGGGATGAGGAAAAAGGGAATGACATGGAGAACTGGATTTGAACAATGAATACTGAGGGTTGGGTGAAAGTATGACCATGTGGGAGTTTAATCATTGAGGAATGATTTCAGGTAGGTTATCAGCATTCCTAGGGGTTTGGCTTAAGGATGGAGTCTTCTCAGGGCATCAAGTCTCAGAATGTAGCAAGCTCAGGCACAAGCCGAGTGATGCAGAGAGGAGAGTGAAATGGCATCTGTCTCCTTTCTGGGCAGGACCCACAAGGTAGCAAAATGGCATTTCTGTCCTTCTTCAGCAGGCTCAGCCTAGGTAATACTTCCCCTGTCCAGGAAGTCACCCCTGAAGCAAGATTATTTTAATAATTCAGCAAAACAAATCTGTATTTCAACAGTGTTTGCTAGCATATGCAATACCCATGCCATGGTTTCCCAACTCTGGAATGAAGGGAGGAGTGTGTGTGGTTTTTTTAAGCTTGGTCATAATAATTATACAACATTTTTGCTTTTTAAATCTATATTTTAATAGTCATATTCCTAGTTCTCATTTGGCTCTGTATAGTTCACATAAGTATTTTGATATTTCTCTCAATCCTTTATGTTTGTCCTTTCTTATAGTACAATTATTTTCTATCAAATTCATATACCACATTTTATTTAGCATCTACTTTGTTTTCAGTTTTTGATGTTTTGCTACCATGGGCAGCTAGGTGGTGTATCAGATAAAGTATCGCCTCTGGAGTCAGAAGAACACAAATTCAAATTTGAACTCGGGCAATTACTAGCTGTGTGATCCTGAGCAAGTTTGTCTCAATTCCTTATTTGTAAAATGAGATGGAAAAGAAAATTGCAAATTACTCCAGTATATTTGCTAAGAAAGCCCAAATTGGGTCAATGGAGAGTTAGTTGTGACTGAAACGACTCAATGAGTTTTGTCACCACAAAATGTTTCCATGTATATTTTTGTTTCTATTGGACTTTTCTGTCTTTGTTGGGGTATATGTCTAGTAACAGGATCATTGAATCAAAGAATATGGGCATTTTAGTCACTTAAAATAATCTCCAAATGCTTTCAGAATGACTGGACCACCTCACAGTTCCACCAACAATGTATATATGTGTCTTTGCCCAGTTCCAACACTGATTATTTCTATCTTTTGTTACCTTTGGCAATTTGTTGGGTGAGACTTCAGAGTTACTTTGATTTGTATTTTTCTTATTAGTGATCTGAGACCATCTCTTGAATAGTTTGTTAATTGTTTGCAATTATTCTTTTGAGAGTTGTTTGTTCAAATCCTTTCCCACTTTTTCACCGGAGAATGAAAAATGCTTGGGATTCTAACCTTTCTTTGGTAATTCTGTGTCATTATGTCTCCTTGACACTAGTATATACCTGCCCTGGTAAATATAGATAGAGCCACGTTTGCCTTCTAGGAAAGAGATGGTTACAAAGTACTTTCAAAAGAATAAAGTCCTGTGTAAATTCTGGACTATAATACATTGCAAGCAGTAAGTAAATACAAACGATTTTTAAAACCACCCTAAAGAGATTACTGTAATCTCTTTTTAATTCTATGTACAATAATACTGTTATATTCTCACTTCTCTTGGGAGCTCAGTCCTGATTAATTTTATAGTTTTTTCCCCAAATCTTTTAAACTTTGAAGGTTGCCAAAAAAATGCCCATTTGGAAGTTCAGGGGTTATTTCAGACCATTGTTCAGTCAGATGGAAAGGGCAGTGATTAGGATCAAAGGGCAAGATGGGGAAGCCCCCTTTAGCTCCCTTGCTCTCAAAGAAGATCCTCTGGTCTCTCTGAAGAGGCAACTGCTGGGTCATTTGCAATACTCTGAACAGAAATTTGGCCAGTTTGGGGAAATCTTTGAATGATATTGAATTGAGCCCTGCTGTTTATCTTTTAAAGTGAGGTGCTGTGGGAAGAAGACTAATCAAGGAGCCAAGTAATCCGGTTGTCTTTACTTCCTGGCTATGTGACCTTAGGCAAACCATTTAACCTCTCTGGTACTCAGTTTCCTTATCTGTAAAAGGAGAGGACTGAACTAAAAAATGACCTTCTCTAAGGCCCCTAGCTCTAACATTTTAGCACTTGGATTGTGTCATTAAAAAAAAGTCCTGGAGTCAAGAAAATCTGAGTTCTAATCTTCTTAGATACTTTGGGCAAGTTATTAGATGTCTACCTACCTCAGTTCCCTCAACTATAAAATGAAAAAACAACAGCACCTCCTTCCCAAGGTTGTTATATCTGTAAAGTGCTTTGCAAATCTAAAAGTGGTTTTAAAAATATTATGCCATTTGATTCTCACATCAACCCTGGGAGGGAGTTACTGCCACTTTATAGATGAGGAAAAAGCTCCTCCAAACTGCATGGGTATCCATTGTATTGGGAATCACCAGACCACCAGGAAGCAAGCCTGGCTGCGTACTTCCTACCCATGACCTTGGGCATGCATTCAATTTTTCTAACTCTTGGGTTTCCTCATCTGTGAAATAAGTATCAACATACATACATACTTCCCAGGATTGTTGAAGAAAGCCCTGTCTAAATCTCGAGGCATTACAAAATCATCATTATACTTTATACTTGCAAAGCTGTAGGAATCAATATTGCCTACAAGTACAGTTTCAAAGCTGAAAATGCACTGAACATGAAAAGAGAATAGAATATTGATAATAGAACCAGCATTTCTGACATAGCTAAACCATAGCTCCTAAATACTCTACTTCTAAGGCTAAGTTGGGATATTTCACCTGCCCTCCTAATGCTGTTGCAAAAGCAAGGTTTATGGTTCTACCTTCTAATCATGTTGGACTGCTCTGACAGTTCTTGTAATGTAGCTGATCCCAGTGATAAAAGAGCCTTGAGAAGAGAATCTAGCTGCCTTTCTCTGATGAAGTCTGTGTGATAATTAGATAGGGAATGTACAACTAAAACCCAGCACTTGGAATATAAGTAACAAGATGTCTTTGCCTTGAACTGAACTGCTAATTGTACATCTCAAATTTATGAGGCTGCTATTTGTATGCTATATATATTTGTATGTTACTAAGGTGTAGGATGTTCCCAGAGTAAGGGAGCAATATGGAAACATCCATCCTTCAGAGGTAGTGTGGTCTAATGGACAGAGCACAGAATTGGGAATAAACAGACCTGTTTTGAGTACTAGCTGCAGTACTTCCTAGAGTGATTTGGGTAAGTCATATAATTTTTTTCTAAGCCTCAGATTTTCTCATCTGTGAAATGGACATCATCA
Source organism: Sminthopsis crassicaudata (assembly GCF_048593235.1). Lineage (NCBI taxonomy): Eukaryota > Metazoa > Chordata > Mammalia > Dasyuromorphia > Dasyuridae > Sminthopsis > Sminthopsis crassicaudata. Next base: position 108,267,132 of record NC_133617.1, read on the forward strand.
TATTACTCATTGACTTTCTATACCTCTCACACCTGTTTGGGTCTCTAAGAGGCAAAGTAGTACATGTGGTTTTATCTTATTTATTTTCCTATAGAAAGTCATATTTTCATAAATTCATATTTCACAAATGTATAAATAAGATCATTTTTATGTATCTTATTTTGTCATATATTTTACATGTATGTTTATAGAAATTATATGTTATTTATTTATTTTTTGTTCAGAGATTGTGAAGAAAGCTCTGTTTTGAACCTCAAGGCACAAGAGAAATCATGAGCTAGTATCTGTGCTGCCGCACCATCATGCAAGCTCAAACATTCTTCAGATGTTTTCCATGCATGAGTTTTTGGGAGATCTGGTGTGGTATGGATATGACCAAGCTCATAGGTTTGAAGATTTAGGTCTGCAAGGAAGCTTAGAGGTCACTCAGTCCTATCCTCTCATTTTTTAGGAGAGAAAACTGAGGCTCAGATAGATTAAGAGATTTGACCAAATCCAAAAAATCTGGGATTCAGATTTGCATGTCACATTCAACTCCCCATCCCCTGCCCCATGGTACCTCCATTGATGGACACCACATCAGAAAATTCTAGTACTATTGATATTCTCCTTTTGAGGTACTAAATAGAAAATTTTCTATGTGTCAGAAATACTTTATGGGACCATTTTAAAAAGTGAAAGTAAGCTCTCTCTTTTTTTTTAATTTCCCAATTTCTCTGATCCAGTGGGGGTTTTCCATGCCCTCAGGCTTTACAAAGCAAAATTTGTAGGTTCTCTCAAAATTGTCCAAGGTCAAAGTGTTCTGTAAGCAAGTGAGTTTGGAAAGCTCTACTTTAGAGACAACACTTAAATCATCAGTCTCAGAAATATTCTATGACATCAAGAGAAGCAGGTCTGTGACGGCCAACTTCTAATTAAGGAAAATGGGGGCACACACATACATTCTTGGAAACTGAACATCCCAGAGGCTTTAAAATCCAGGACATTTTCTATAAACCTGGGGTTTCTGGCAAAAGTGAACCTCACCTGTATACAGAAGATAATGTGCATTTCCTGGTACTTTTGCCAAAAGCCATACTCCCACAGATATAGGGAAAAACTTCCATGATGAGCAATGGGGTAAAATGGATTTGAATTAGTCTGATTCTAGATATCAGGGAAAAGAGACTCTGATTTATACTCCTTGACCCAACTACAGGATTTATTAACAATATACAAATTATCAGGGTTACACACAGGAAGGGTCCAAGGATACAATCAGCTTTGCCACTTTCTAATTTCACAGCTGTTTGGATCTTGAGACGCAAAGTAGTACATATGGTTTTCTTATTTATATTTTACATATATTATTTATATTTTCATATATAAAGCCATATTTTCATAAATTCATATTTCACAAATGCATAAACAAGATCAATTTTCATATATCTTATTTTGCCATACATTTTACATATATGTTTATAGAAATTATATATATATTTTTATTTATATTTTTGTCCAGAGCAATGTATTTATTAATCTAGTGAACTCCCAGTGTAGAAACTCTCTGCAAAGATGCATGTCATTAAATGCCTAGAACATATAACCCTGGAGGATTGCTTGAGAAATTAAGAGGTTAAGTACCTTGCTTATAATAGTTTTAATATGTAATGCTTATATAGTGTTTCTATGTGCCAGGCATTATGCTAGGTGTTTTGTAATTATTATCCCATTTGATCCTCATAACAACCCAATGAAATAGGTGCCATTATAATCTCCATTTTACACAATTTGTAGAACTCAAATTTATATTAAATTTAAATAAAGTGTTATCTCCATTTAAAGAAACTGAAGAAAACAGAGGTTAAGTAAATTGTCACTTAGCTGGTAAGTGTCTGAGATGGGATTTGAGCTCAGGCCTTCTTGATTGTAGGCCCAGCTCTCTAGCCTTTGCATCTCTACCTTATTGCTTTATTGGACCTAGTACCTGTCAAAGTTAGCACTTGAACTCAGGTCTTTTTTACTTCAAAGAAGAATGAAATAATCTTTCTAGTCTCAGAAATTATACTCTTCCTATTGTAACCTAAGATCCCCACAACTATTTTGGCCACCATGATCATATTATTGATTTGTTGTCAAGTAGCATCCTTTTATCTTTTGTACAATGACCAAGCCCTCATCTATCCTTGATTTATGTAGTTGATTTAAAAAAAAATTACAAAGTAGCTAATTTTGCTCATTGAAAATTTTCTGGAAATCAAAGTCAAATTCATCGGCCTTTAGTTTATAGATCCTACCCACTTCTCTGCTTCTAAAATCAGCTTGACATTTTACCAGATCTGCTCATGAAGCAACTCTCCCGTTTTGCCTGATCTTCCAAAGACATGGATAGCCACTTACGGTAGTAACATCAGAGAGTTCACTTCTGCCAGCTCTTTGCAATATTCAGCAATGTACTTTCGTGTTTGGTGATCTGAACTCATTAAGGACAGCAAATGAAAGAGCTCTCTTATTAACTTCCTATTTATCTTGGCTTTCATCTCCCCACTAAGTATTTTTTTCTCCTGACCTTTCCAAGTTGAAGACTATTCTCCACGATGGAGCAAATTGCAACTTCAAGTGGTTGTCCTTTTTATTCAGAGTATTCTACTCTTAGGCATTTTAAATGTCTTCTCTCCTCTCCCCCTCTTCCCACATTAAAATGTAAGCTCCTTGGGGCTAGGGACTGTCTCTCTTTTGTTTTAAGCCTTCAGGGCTTAGAATAGTGTTTGGAAAGTAGTAAGTACTTAATAAATACAAATTCTTTCATTCATTCATTCATTCATCTTCCTCAATAAAATAAGAAGTCCTTTTTGGTTATCTTTTGTTTTCCTTGCAACCCTAGTTCATTTGCTGCTTTAGGGCTTGAAGTGTCAAACACCCTATTCACTACTGCAGCCTATATTTCTCCTCATTACTCCAGAAGCAGATTAAAATGTAATAGGGGGATGGGACCAAGATGTCAGATCTTTTTCTGAGCTCTTCCCATGACTTCAGACTAACTAGCAAATTCAGCCTCTGAATAAGTTCTAGATTGGCAGAACCCACAAATATGGGGAGTGTAACAAATTGCCAGCAGAAGATAATAACAAAGAGCTCCAGAAAAGGTCTGTTTCAATCAGGTAGAGAGGGAAATGGGCCAGCTGCTGCCCCTTGTAGAGGAAGCTTGGACAATCTCCCTTGCCCTAAAAGCAGATCTCAACTTTTTTAAAAAAATGAGCAAAAAAGCAAAAAGAACTCTGACCATAGATAGTTTTTAGGTGAAATAGAAGAACAGATTTCAAACTCTGAGGTCACTAAAAGCAGATTGTCTCTGTATAAAGCCTCAAAGGGTGATATAAATTGGTTCCCATCTCAAAATGCTCTCTTGGAAGAAATTAAAAAGGATCTTTAAAAAGATCTAGAAGAAAAATGGGGAAAAGAAATGAGAATATTGCAAGAGGGTTTGGAAAAGGAAACACAGAAATTATCTGAAGAAAACTTCTTACAAAATAAACTTAGTGAAATGGAAAAAAGCATATAACAGCTTACAAAATAGATTTGACTATTGGAAAATGGAAACGGAAAAAGAAAACAACTCCCTGAAAAACAGAATTTGTGAAATGGAAAAAGAAAACAAGTTCTTGAAAAACAGAATTTGTGAAATGGATTCAATTGGCCAAATATGAAAGAATTTAAACAGGTAAATGAAGAAAATAATTCACTAATTTCAGTTGAACAAATGGAAGTGAATGACTCAATGAGACATCAGGAATCAATCAAGCAAAACCAAAAAAATGAAAAAAATAGAAGAAAATGTAAAATACCTACTTGGGAAAACAACTGATCTGGAAAATAGATCTAGAAGAGACAATCTAAGGAAATAGTCCTCAAACTTTTAAAATAGGAGGCCAGTTCACTGTCCCTCAGATTGTTGGAGGGCCCCACTATAGTAAAAACAAAAACTGTGAACAAATTCCTATGCACGCTGCATGTATCTTATTTTGAAGTGAAAAAACAAAATGGGAACAAATACAATATTTAAAATAAATAAAGTTAAATCAACAAATTTACCAGTTTTTCAATGGGAACTATGGCCTGCTTTTGGCTAATGAGATGGTCAATGTCTGGTTCCATATTTGTCACTGCTAATCGTAACAAGGGATGCAAGTGTGCATACATTAGTCTTGATCTGGTTGGATATTTCAAATGTTTCATTCTAGAAAAAGTCTGTTCACAGACATAAGTGCGGCCAAAGATGGTTGCCATTTTGAGTGCATGGTTCCTGAGATGAGGATATGTCTCAGAGGGGAGAGATGCATAGAAATTATAAATTCTGCTTGACTTGAATGTGTCTTTCAGAGAGTCACAATTCTGCAGTTCAGCCAGTTCCATTCAGTAAATTGTATCCACATTTTCAATGTCAATAGAAAATGGGTTACAGAAAATCTGTATGTCCTGTTCATGGAGATGAAGCTCTTTAAATCTAAATTGGAACTCCTTTTGCAATTTTTCCAATGAATCCACACATGTTTTGTTTGGGAATGCAATCAGCGGTTTTTCTGCTAACAGATTTTGAGTTGTGGGGAGATGGCAGAAGTTTTCCTCCTTCACTTGTTTGATGAGGAGGCCTAATATTACTTCAAATGCTTTGACGTGTGATTGCATATCACAGATGAGCTTCCCCATTCCTTGAAGTTGCATATTGAAACTGTTGAGTAGCTCTGTTACATCTGTCAGAAAGGCAAGGTGCCATTTCCATTCTGCATCATTGAGCTCTGGTACTTCTTTGTTTTTTGAAAGCAGAAAAGTTGTCATCTGTGGAAGTAAGTCATAGAAACGTTTCAAAACTCTCCCTCGACTCAGCCAATGGACTTCTGTGTGATATAGAACATCTTCATACTAAACATGTAGCTCAGACAGAAATTCCTGAAATTGTCTGTGATTTATTGCATTAGTTCTAATGAAGTTAACACAAGATACCACAATTTTTATAACAGAGTCCCCCTTCAGTGATTTACTACACAGAGCTTGTTGGTGGATGAGGCAATATATGGCTATTGGATGAGAATGGTTATGTTTGTCCATTTCTTGGTTAATGTGAGCAATCACTCCTTTCTTAGACCCCACCATGCTAGGGGCACCATCAGTTGTCACACTGGCTAGTTTAGCCCAGTCTAGCTCCAAATCATTCATAGTTTGGCAAACCTTTTCATAGATATCCTCTCCTGTAATTGTTCCTTTGCTTTACAGTGCAGCAAGCTCTTCTATGACTTCAAAATAATCGTTCGTCCCATGAATAAAAATTAGAAGTTATGCAGAATCACGAACATCTTTGCTTTCTTCAAGTGCCAAGGAAAAATATGAAATTCTTTTGGTGGAGTTTTGCAAATGCTGATGCAGATTGTCTCCCATTTCTTCATTCCTCCGTGTAATTGTAGGTCCTGAAAGACTCACTGTACTAAATAAATCGGCCTTCTCTGGGCACATCTCTTTGGCAACAGAAGGAAGGCATTCTTGAACAAATTCTCCCTCCACAAATGGTCTGCCAGTGTGTGCTATTAGTTTGGCAACTTGAAAACTTGCTTGCAGTGATAAAATATTTAGCTGCTTCTGTTTCACAAAAATATTTTGCTGAGTTGTCAATGTATTTTTCAGTTTTAATATTTTATCTTTTCTCACTTCTCCAACCAAACAATCATATTTATCTTTATGTTGAGTTTCATAGTGTCCACACAAATTATATTCTTTGAACACAGACATTATATTCTGGCATATCAGACATGCAGCTCTTTCCTTGTACTGCATGAAAAAGTAATCATAAGTCCACTGTTCTTTGAATATCCTACACTCCAAGTCAATTTTTCTTTTTTTTTGACATCATTATTTCTAAGGGATTCCAAATTGCTATTAATAAAATACCTATATATCGCTACAAAAACAATATACCAGCAATAACTTTGCCCAAACAGAGACATACAGACTGCAATGCCCAACTCCCTCCAAGCTGCCTCTGTGCTGTGATGCCTCCGTTTCCCACACTCTCTCTCCTGCTTCAGACCTTCATTGCACACAAGGCACCGTTCAGGCGGCCCTCCCAAGTGCCCTGGCTTCCTCTGAATCCTGGGATCAGTTCTCATGCTCCAGCGCTGCATGATAGTATGTGCTGCACTAGGAATTTATAATAATCGCAGGCAAGACTGTGCATATATGTATATAACTGCATGATATATTGTATACACAGAATGAGCTTCAGTGACAAATCGTACATTGGGGTTTCTGGGGGAGGTCCTCATGTGACTTGAAGCTGCACAAGTGTATGGGGACCTTAAGAATCTGGAGGGGGATGAAGCAGTACAGCAGCTCTGCACCCCCTCATACTCAGGATAAGTGGAGGGACACTAAGGTCAGACCCCCAGTGATTATAAGGTGATGACACGTGTTAGCAATATTCCATCTCTTTATGAAACTATAGAACATACACACAATGATAAAACTGATGACCACAGCAGCCAGACATGAGGTCACTGTGGATACTTACTGTGGATACAGGGCCACGGCCTGGTACCAGGAGCCTTGCCTGGGCGACAATAGCAGTCAGTGCCACAACATGCGCTGGACAGGAAGCCGTTTCATTGTCATTGCAGCATAACGACAATGATAGAGTCAAGCTGGGACTTGTAGTATTAACTGTTACTATACCCGTGCACCAGACACAGCCCATATATTCCCCTGCAGCAGCCGTGACATGTGCAGCATACTCTGTCTATTGTGGTGGCTTCTGTTATGCCATCAGTTCTCCATCTTCTGCATCTCTCTCCCTTCCCCACACCATACATCCCGGCCTGGGAACTCACCTCACCTCGGTATTGTCTCTGCCGCCTCAGCCCAGTGCTGGAAGTTTGCCTTGCTAATGCGAGTTTAGGTCGAATGTCACTTCCGGTCTGATTTTGCCATAACCCGGCAGGCCATACAAACATCCTCAGCGGGCCACATCTGGCTCCAGGGGCCATAGTTTGAGGACTCCTGATCTAAGGATTATTGGACTTCCTGAAAATCATGATAAAAAAAGAACCTAGACATTATCTTTCAGGAAATAATCAAAGAGAACTATCCCAATGTTTTAGAATCAGAAGGTAAAATAGCCATTGAAAGAATTCACTGGTCACCTCCTGAAAGAGACCCCAAAATGAAAACTCCAAGAAATATTGTGGCTAAATTTCAGAACTATCAGACCAAGGAAAAAATATTACAAGCATCCAGAAAGAAACAAGTCAAATACCTAGGAATTACAATGAGGATTACTCAGGATTTAGCAGCTTCCACCTTAAATGATTGAAAGGCCTGGAAACTGATATTCCAAAAGGCAAAGGAACTTGGAATGCAGCCAAGAATAAACTACCTCACTCAACTGAGCATTTTTTTTTTCAGAGAAGAAGAAGATGGACATTCAATGAAACAGGTGAATTTAATTTATTTCTAATGAAAAGACTGGAGCTGAACAAAAAATTTAGCTTCCAAATATAGAACTCAAGAGAAGCATAAAAAAAGTAAAAAACTATTGAGAACTATGTCTCTATTATAGGGATACATAGAAAGGGCATGTATAATTTGATTTTACTATTATAATATAAAAAAAAATTTAGAGATAGAAAGAGGATTGTACTGGAAAAAGGGGAAAATGGAGGTAAAATAAGGGAAATTACATCTCACAAAGAGGCAAAGAAAAATCTCTTGTAACTGAGGGAAAGAATGGAGGGGGATGAACATTTTGTGAGTCTTACTCTCATCAGATATGGCTCAAAAAGAGGATATTAGACATATTTGGTTTCACAGACAAATTTCTCTCACTTTATAGGAAATTGCAGGGGAAAAGGAAAAGGAAATGGGAGGCAGTAGAAGGGAAAAGAGAAATAGTAGAGGAAAGATATAAGAAAGAAGGGAGAAGACATAAAGGGGTAGAGCTCCTTGAGTCATATGGAGTTAATAAGCAAAATACTGGGTAGAAGGGAAAGGGGGAAAGGAAAGAGAAAAGCATAATTTGGGGTAAATAAGATGGAGGGAATTACAGAATTAATCATTTTAACTATGGATGTGAATGGCATGAACTGTCCCATAAAATGGAAATGGATAGCAGACTGGATCAAAAGTCACAATCCTACAATATGGTGTTTACAAGAAACACATTTAAAGCAGAGTGATACATACAGAGTAAAGGTAAAAAAAAGGCTGGAGCAGAATCTGTTAGGCTTTAGGCAAAGTAAAAAAAGCAGGGGTAGCCATAATGTTCTTAGATCAAGCAAAAGCAAAAATAGCTCTAATTTAAAGAGATAAGGAAAAAATTATATCTTGCTAAAAGTTACCATAGATAATGAAGCAATATCAATACTAAACATATATGCACCAAGTGGTATAGCATCTAAATTCCTAAGGGAGAAGCTAAGAGAACTTCAAGACTAAATAAATGGCAAAATTATAATAGTGGGGGATCTCAACCTTGCTCTCTCAGTAAATCAAACCACAAAATAGAAAGAAGTTAAGGAGGTAAATAGAATACTAGAAAAGTTAGGTATGATAGATCTTTGGAGAAAATTGAATGGAGACATAAAGGAGTACACTTTTTTCTTGGCAGTTCATGGAACCTACACAAAAAACTGACCATATATTAGGGCATAAAGACCTCAAAATCAAATGCAGAGAGGCAGAAATAGTAAATGCATTTTTTTTCAGATCAAGATTCAATAAAAATTACATTCAATAAAAAGGCCAGAGGAAAATAAACCAAAAATCAATTGGAAACTAATTAATCTAATCCTAAAGAATGACTGAGTGATACAGCAAATCATAGACACAATCAATAATTTAATCCAAGAGAATGATAATAATGAGACAATATACAGAATTTGTGGGATGCAGCAAAAGCAGTAATAAAGGGAAATTATATCTCTAGATGCATAGTTGCATAAAATAGAGAAAGAGAAGCTCAATGAATTGGGCTTGCAACTAAAAAATGCTAGGAAAAAAAAAAAACAAATTAAAAACCCCAAATACCAAACTTGAAATTCTAAAAATAAAAAGGGAGATTAATAAAATTGAAAATAAAAAACTATTGAATTAATAAATAAAACCGAGTTAGTTTTATGAAAAAACCAACAAAATAGATAAACCTTTAGTTAATTTGATTAGAAAAAGGAAAGTTAGTTTTAAAAATGAAAAGGGAGAACTTTCCATCAAGAAAGAGAAAATTAGAGCAATAATTAGGAGTTATTTTGCCCAACTTTATGCCAATAAATTTGATAACCTAAGTGAAAAGGAGGAATACCTACAAAAATATAGATTGCTCAGATTAACAGAAGAGGAAATAAATTACTTAAACTGTCCCATTTTAGAAAAAGAAATAGAATAAGCTATAATCAACTTCCTAAGGAAAAAATCTCCTGGGCCATATGGATTTATGTGAATCCTACCAAACATTTAAAAAACAATGAACTCCAATACTATATAAACTATTTGAAAAACTAGGGAAAGAAGGACTCCTGCCAAATTCTTTTTATGATGCAGATATGGTACTGAAAATTAAACCAGATAGGATGAAAACAGAGAAAGAAACTTATAGACCAATTTCCCTAATGAATATAGATGCAAAAATCTTAAATAAAATATTAGCAAAAAGATTACAGAGTGTCATCCTCAGGGTAATACACCATGACCAAGTAGGAAGGTAGGGCTGATTCAATATTAGGAAAACTATTAGCATAATTGACTATATCAATAGCCAAACTAACAAAAACTATATGATTATCTCAATAGATGCAGAAAAAGCATTTGATAAAATCCAGCACCCATTTCTATTAAAAACATTAGAGAATATAGGAATAAGTGGGCTTTTCCTTAAAATAATGAGTAGCATCTATTTAAAACCATCAACAAGCATCATATGTAATGGAGACAAACTGACACCATTCCCAGTAAGAGCAGGGGTGAAACAAGATTGCCCACTATTACCATTACTATTCAGTATTGTATTAGAAATGTTAGCTTTGGCAATAAGAGAAGAAAAAGAGATTAGAGGAATTAGAGTAGATAAATGAGGAAACCAAATTAGCACTCTTTGTAGAGGATATGATGCTATACATAGAAAACCCTAGAGAATTAACTAAAAAACTATTAGAAACAATCCACAACTTTAGCAAAGTTGCAGGATACAAAATAAATCCACATAAATCATCAGCATTTTTACACATCACCAGCAAAGTCCAACAGTAAGAGAAATTCCATTTAAAATAACTGTCGATAGTATAAAATATTTGGGAATCTATCTGCCAAGGGAAAGTCAGGAACTATGTGAATACAACTACAAAACAAAGAGAGATTCCATTTAAAACAACTGTTGATAATATAAAATATTTGGGTATCTATCTGCCAAGGGAAAGTCAGGAACTATATCAACACAATTACAAAACACTTTCCACACAAATAAAGTCAGATCTAAACAACTGGAAAAATATCAAATGCTCTTGGATAGGTCAAGCGAATATAATAAAAATGACAATACTATCTAAATTAATCTATTTATTTAGTGCTATACCAAATTGCCAAGAAATTATTTTACAGAATAGAAAAAATAATTACAAAATTCATCTGGAAGAACAAAAGGTCAAGAATTTCAAGGGAATAAATGAAAAAAAATGCAAATTAAGATGACTTACCAGATCTAAAACTATATTATAAAGTAGTGGTCATCCATATCATTTGATACTGGCTAAGAAAGAGAGTAGTTGATTAGTGGAATAGGTTAGGTTCACAGGGCAAAATAGTCAATGATGATAGTAATTTAATGTTTGACAAATCCAAACACCCAGCTTTTCGGATAATAATTCACTATTTGACCAAAAACTGCTGGGAAAATTGAAAACTAGTATGGCAGAAACTAGGCATTGACCCACACTTAACACTGTATACCAAGATGATCTAGACATAAAGAATGATATCATAAATAAATTACAAAAACATAGGATAGTTTACCTCTCAGATATGTGTAAGAGGAAAACTTTGTGACTAAAGAAAAACTGGAAATCATTATTAATCGCAAAATAGATAATTTTGATCATAGTAAGTTAAAAAGTTTTTATGCAAACAAAACTAGTAAGACAAGTTTAGAAGGACAGCAATAAACTGGGAAAACATTTTTACATTCAAGAGTTCTGATAAAGGCCTCATTTCTAAAATACAGAGAATTGACCCAAATTTATAAGAATTCAAGCCATTCTCTAATTGAGAAGTGGTCAAAGGACATAAACAATTTTCAGATGAAGAAATTAAAACCATTTCTAATCATATGAGAAGGTGCTCTAAATCATTATTGATCAGAGAAGTGCAAATTAAGGCACTCTGAGATACTATTACATAACTCAGATTGGCTAAGATGACAGGAAAAGATAATGACGAATGTTGAAGGGGATGTGGGAAAACTGGGACACTGATTCATTGTTGGTGGAGTTGTGAATGGATCCAACCATTCTGGAGAGTAATTTGGAACTATGCTCAAAAAGTTATCAAACTGTGCATGCCCTTTGACCCTGCAGTATTTCTACTGGGCTTATATCCCAGAGAGATCTTAAAGGAGGGAAAGGGGCCCAATTATGCAAAAATGTTTGTAGCAGCTCTCTTTGTAGTGGCAAGAAACTGAAAACTGAGTGGATGCCCATAAGTTGGAGAATGGTTGAATAAGTTATAGCATATATTATTGTTCCATAAGAAACAATCAACAGGATGATTTCAGAGAAGCTTGGAGAAACTTGCATGAACTGATCCTAAATGAAATGAGCAGAACCAGGAGATCATCATACACGGCAACAGCAAGATTATTTGATGATCAATTCTATGTACGAGGCTCTCTTCAACAATGAGATGATTCAGACCAGTTCTAATGATCTTGTGATCAAAAGAGCCAAGTATACCCAGAGAGAGGACTATGGGAACTGAGTGTGGTTCACAACATAGCATTCTCACTCTCTCTGTTGTTGTTTGCTTGTGTTTTATTTTCCTCATCATTTTCTTTTCTGGTTTGACTTGATTTTTCTTGTACAGCAAGATAATTGTATAAATATGTACACATATATTGGATTTAACATATATTTCTAACACGTTTAACATATATTGGACTACTTGCCATCTAGGGGAGGGAGGGGAGAAGAAGGGAAAAACTGGAACACAAGGTTTTGCAAGGGATAGCTAATGTTGCTGAGTTATATGGATATGTTTTGAAAACTAAAAAACTTTAATAAAAAAAAGAAAATTGGTACAATCCTATTCACTTATTGGTTTGAATAAAGAACATCTATTTTTATTCAAATGTATGATATTACAGATATTAGAATTTTAAAAGAATCAAGATAATAAAAGATCATATGTAAGAAACAAAATGCATCTTGAGGATTGGTATTATCCCATACCAAACATATCTTTAAGTATATTGCTTTGCAGTTGATTGGTGTTCACAAATACTTTTGGTTTAATAAATGGATGAATGAGAAACAAAATGTAATTGGGAACTATTTAACAAAATAAATAAAAATATAGGAAGGGATAAGATGGTAAGAAGATGTAATGGGAGGATGTGAGGAACTGACTAGCTGTAAGGAACTCTCATTGAAAACACAGCTCAGGGAGGAAACTGAACATTTGGTTGGAAGGGTGCATGCATCATCAGGAGCCACCCAACGGGTATGAACAATGCAACCAGAAAGATAAACAGAACCTAGGGTACCATGTTATTCAAGCTAGAGCCAGAAGATAAGTGGTAATAAACAAAGAACTTTTGGTGAGACTATCCCCAGACTTGGCACAAGTTTCAACAAACTCTCTTTCTTTTTTCCTAGGCAAGAAGTCTTTGTCTTCTCCACACCAGTCTTTGCTGAGACAGATGAGGGCCAAATGTTTTATAGGGAGGAAATGGGCTCTTACTGAGGCACATCTGATCTGAGATCCTAGGCAGAGACCCTAGATTTCCTGGCTGTACAAACATGGGGCAAGACAATTTCCACAAAACTGCATTATTACTCTGGTAATATGTTATGCAGGAGATGGAGAATCCCAAAGAAGAGATAGCTTGTCAAAAGAGACCCCCATGGACTAGAGAGATTCCTAAAGGTAGAGAGATTTTTTTAATTATCACAGTCAGCTCTTTCCTCAGTCATTATCTTGTTTGAGCCTTCTATGAACTCTACAAAAGAGACAGGATAGATATCATTGAAGAAACTGAGATCCAGTTAAAATGATCCAACCAATATCACAGATGCTAAATTATTTTTGCTCCTACAAATAATATAATAATAGACCAATGATGTTGTAATTAGAGAGTTATTAGCAAGATCAGATATAAAGAATTCCCTTTGAATAAGAAGAAATGGTCCAAGTGCTGATCCAGAAGAGTAAATGGGGAGCTAAATTAGTTCAATCCAATTGGAGTCAACCCAAGTTCCCATAGTGACTATATCTAGGAAGGAAAGCAGGTAATAGAAACTAATTTTTAGCAGTGGGCAAGGCTACAGAATGAAGGTGAAGTGAAGGAGAAAGATGCTACCCAAGGGGAGAGGTGTGTATCAGGGAATTCAGGAACGGGCTTTACTTAACCAGATCCAGCATTTTTTTTTTAATGATGTTGTTTCATGTATGAACCATCTCTTGTTCCTTTGTGGTCTCAGACAACAAGACAGGATGTCAGCCAACAACTTAGTATCCTTAAGGATACAATGAAAGGCAAAAACATGATCTCTTACTTTTAAGGGACAATCTAATGAGGGAAACTACCTGCAAATAACTGTATTCATACAAATATACAAGTACAAACAAGATAATCTCCTCAGGAAGGCACTGGGGGATAAGGAAAAAGCCACCTGCAGAAGATGAGATTTAGGTTGAGTTTTACAGGAAGTTAGGAGGAGGAGGTGAAGAAGAACATTCTAGTACTGGGACAACCCATGGAAAGGTGCAGTCATAAGTAATAAGTCCCACAGAAGGAAGAGCATGCAGGCAGAGTGGCTGCATCCCATAGAGTGGGAGGTAGGGAGTAAAACATAAGACTAGAAAGGTAGGAAGAGGTTAGGTGAAAAAATACACAGGTATTCATGGTGTGAAGAAAAAGTTTCTTCTGTGGTTTTTGCCACTGTGGGAATAAGTGACTAGGGAAATGATTGATTATACTTGCATTTCACAAGGATATTTTGGGTGTCGGGAAATAAGAAAGCTGTGAGTGAGTAGTTTCAAAATTTGGGATATTAGAATTATTTTAGGAATTTTGGAGCACAGAGTGAGCATTATAAATGGTGCTTATATGGCAAGTTGAAACTTAAAAGGGAGACATCCTGTGAAATCAATAGATAGCTTCCTATTTTGACTAAACATTCTATGTTGCTTCTTTGCTGCTGGAGGACTAGTAGTAGTACCTCTAATTGGAATGCCATTTAAATTTGGCACCTTAGGGTAAAATCTTTGTTCTCCTTGCCCTAGTTATAGCTTTGGGTGACAGTTTTAAAGAGCATATAGTTCAAAGATAGATGTTAGGAAGAAGCAGGGATTGGGAGGTAGAGTATGGAGTGCCACGGTGTAAAGGGCTCCTCCTCTTGTGTTGTAAATGTGGTATGTTGGGTGCTGATAAATATCTTCAACTTGCTACTGAGCCTACACACTAATTGTGTATCTATGTGGGGAGTAAGCAATGATGAAACTGTGATTTGAGATTTAGGCAAGCCCTGCCAATATGAATCATCCCAGCTGGACTTGCTCTCCTTTTTTAGAGATAATTCATTTAAATTGAATTCAATATGTATAAAGTGCCTACTCTGTTTAGAATGCTTTGCAAATAGCAACTCAAATGTAATGAAGGAAGCTGCTTCTCCTTTATCCCTCAGGTGTGCTGATACACATTTTCCTTCCTGATACCTCACTCTAAACTGTCTAGATACTTGAGAAGTTCTAGACACAGACATCTACAAATTCATGAGGTTTAAGGACATGGCTACATTTCAGAGACTTGCGGCAATACCCCAGAATGGTTTGGTTTGCATTGCATTAGGTCAGATGTTGCTGTTTACTCCTCTTTCAGAAAAGAAATCCTTCCAAGAAAGTAGGATAATAAGGTATCTAGTCAAAGGCAAAAACTTACAGAACTCTATTCTGATTTGTTGACTCTGCTAGGTCAATTGTACAAAACAAACAGACATGACATCCCTGGAGCTCACAGTGGTAGATCACTTCCAGACACAGTACAACCCAACAAGGACCTGTACAAAAACATGATGAAGAATAGATCTTAAAAAAACAAGCTTTCAAAAACAGATTCATTCAATCTTGTATTTATTCAACAAACATTTATTAAGCTCCTCAGTATGATGTTGTATAAACTATTCTAGTTTTAGAATAAGACAACCTGGGTTAAAATGTTGCTTCTATTACTTATATTAGTTTGGGGAAATAACATTCTTCTCTGAACCTGTTTCTTTATTTGTTAAATAAGTAGGTTCTAATAGACTGTAGGGTCTCTTCCAGCTCTAAATCAACAACTCTCCAAGCAGAGCAAGCACTTAAGAACTTAATTTTGGGGAAGAAAGAGAAAGATTATAGATTTTTGAAATCTGCCCATGTGATAGCTTCATATCTGGCTTAGACTCGAAATTAATGGTTACCAGGTCATTGCTAATAAATATTAATTTCACATTCACATTCTACCTATTTCTCTCCTATTAAACATAACTTCCTTGAGAACAGGAACTCTGTTTTTTTGTTTTGTATCTGTCACAACATTTAGCTCAGGATCTTGTACATAGTAGGCATTCAAGGAGAATCTGTCAAATTAAATTGGCAACTAGACTGGCTTAAGTGATAAGGGAGGGCTTTCTAAAGAAGACAGAAGATAGGATTAAAAGTGGGCTTGAATTTCAGGAGTGAAGAAGAAATGGAAAGAGAATATATTTCAGTGTGCATATGGAAAACCAAAACCTAGTTAATATCAATATTAGGAAACTAATCCTTAATACCACAGTGACTAGGCTAATGTTCAGCCTCAGAAAAAAATGAGAAATCAATGACAGTATTATTAAATTAAATTCACTGAATAAAATTAAATAAACTTTTATTAAACAACTACTATGTGCAAGGCACTGTGGAAGGTGGAGGTATTGATATCCACAGACAAAAATATAATGATCCCAGACATCAAGGAGTTTATTAATTAGGGAAAAAAATATATAGCTGATAAATATAACAACATAAATTTAGGAGTAGCTAGGTGATATAGTAGATAGAGTTCTGGGCCTGGAATCAGGAAGGCTTGTTTCTGAGTTCAGATCTGTGACCCTGGGTAGGGCACTTAACTCTGCCTCATTTTCCTCCTCTATAAAATGAACTGGACCAGAAAATGGTAACCACTCCAGTACCTTTTCCAAGAAAACCCAAATGTCATGAAGAATCATCTGTCACTGAAAAACGACAACAAATTGAGGAAATAAAAAGTGCTAATGCCAGGAATCAAAGAAGATTCCATAGGGAAAGTGGCTCCCTGACTGAGGCTTAGAAAACAAGAATATGGATAGCAGATCAGGGGGAAATAGCCTTTGAAAATATGGAGCAAATCACTTAACCCTGTTTCTCTCAGTTTTTTCATCTGTTAAATGATCAGGAGATGGAAATTGTAAACCATTCTTGTATCTCTGCCAAGGAAATCCAAATGGAGTCATGAAGACTTGGATACAACTGCACAACAATAGCAAAGCTAAAATCTATGAACCTGCGATCATCTCATAACTGACATTTTTTGATTTGTTGGTTTTTTTAAATTGATAATTGTATGGCAATATAACTGACTCCCTTTACAATTCCATGTATTATGTTTTATGAATTTAGAGACATTCATTCTGAAAAGGGGTCTACAGACTGCACCAAATTTGTCAAAGGAAACCATGGCTCTTATTTAATATTATATGATTTTGATGTGAGATATGAGGAGGATTTAGAGCTGTCCTGAGGCATGAAAGATCATAGATTTTAGAGCTGGAGAAGGCTCTAGTCCAATCCTTTATCATATAGATAAAGAAGCTGAGGCTTCAGGAGGTTAAGGTGAATTGCCCAGATCTGTTGCTCAGGGCCACGAAAATAGGCAGAATTTGAACCTTAATTAGTGTTCTTCCCACCAGAGCAACCTGGCAGTACTCTAGAGGTAGGTCATGGAGGCTGTCTTCCAGAGAGAGCCAGGTTTCCAGGAACAGCAGAAGGTGGAAAGAGTGTGAAAAGAAGATGAAGAGTAATTTATTGAGGATGGAGTAGGGATTCCAGGAGTCTATCAGCAACAATATAAACTAATAATTTGTGAATGCATTTAGTGATAGGGAATAAATTGAAAAAAACTCATGACTTAAAATGACCCTTTTTTTAAAAATTTTTTATTATATATATTTTTTATAATATTATCCCTTGTATTCATTTTTCCAAATTATCCCCCCCCTCCCTCTATTCCCTCCCCCCGACGACAGGCAATCCCATACATTTTACATGTATTACAATATAGTCTAGGTACAATACATGTGTGTGAATATCATTTTCTTGTTGCACAATAAACATTAGAATCCGAAGGTACATGCAACCTGGGCAGACAGATATTAGTGCTAACAATTTACATTCACTTCCCAGTGTTTCTTCTCTGGGTGTAGCTACCTCTGTCCATCATTGATCAACTGGAAGTGAGTTGGATCTTCTTTATGTTGAAGATTTCCACTTCCATCAGAATACATCCTCATACAGTATTGTTGTTGAAGTGTACAGTGATCTTCTGGTTCTGCTCATTTCACTCAGCATCAGTTGATTTAAGTCTCTCCAGGCCTCTCTGTATTCCTCCTGCTGGTCAAAATGACCCTTTCTACATATTAAGTATTTAAGTATTTTGGTGAAGCAACAAATAAATTGTTTGTGTAAGAAGCAACAAAATGTACAAACTATGCAGCTTAAAGCATGCATAATGGAATAAGCATCACATAGCACTTACTATGGGTCTACCCCTTTCTGCCTGTGTGGAGGCCAGCTAAAAGAGTGCCCTTCTGCCCCTTGCCACTTGTTTTTTCACTTCCTCTGACTTCAATTTTGTTGTAAAAAAACAAAACAACAACAAACAAAAAAAAACAGTTGGGCAACAGCTCCCCATCAGTAGAAGTACTAGTTCCCCTACCCTCTTTAGCCCCTTCTGGCATCTTCCCAGAACCCCCTGAGGCTGCCTGCCCACCTGCTTACACAGCTTGAATGATATAGATGTCACAACTCTATTCTTTCTGGTCGATGGAGGACCACTAGTTCTTGCCATCTGCCTTGCCTCTACGTTTCCCAGACCCTGGAAAGGGGTGCTCTGGAGTCATCATTAACCAGCTCTTTGATCATTTACATTTACAGTATGAACATTTACACCTTGAAAAGCAGCAATCCCAAATCAGGGCTTGATTTATTGTTTTGCTGATTTTCTAGAGTTAAGAAAGGTTAGAGAAAATTAAAATTACTAATGCAGGTTAAATTTAAAAGTGTGTCATTGGTACATTTGAGTATTTAAAATACATTTGAGTATTTTCAAGAACTGGTAGTTAAATATTACCAGTACCTCTACCCCTGGCACTGCCATTTAATCTGCTGATATAAAACAAGGACTCTTCGACCTTGATGTTCCTCTTACCACTACACCCTTAGCATTTCCAGTTCTTTCCACGTGCCCTGCAGATGAACTTTCCTTTCATAGAACATCATGTCTTCTCCAATGAGAGTGTAAACTCCTTGACAGCAAAAAATGAATCAATTTTCCATTTGTTTCTCCCATTAGCACAGCACACTGCTTGGCCCATAGTAAGTGATTAATAAATGTCTATCTGTCCACTAATTTATTTCATATTAGTCATTTATATTAATTCAGGAAATCACACAATGAAAATGAAAAAAGAAGTGCAAATAATTCTATTTCTTCTTTTTTACTTTTTTTTTCATTGTTTTGCCTACAAACATGCACTTTGTATCTTTCTGTTTTCTTGACATGGGGATGAATCAGAAGAAATGTGATAGTATCTATTTCCATTGTCTCCCTTCTCTTAACACCTTTTACCTTCCACAGGCTGCTCAACATTCAGTAGTAAAGAAAGATGGAATAAAATTGGACCTGTGATTTTATTGGGATAAAGAACTCCTGATGATGAACTTTCCTTCACAGATACAAAATCAATCCTTTATCTGCACATTTTAACCTTAGAAAGTCAAGTGTTTGAGTTTGAGGCATTTGCCAAGGATCAGAAAGCTAAAAGTAGGGTTTGAACTCAAGGCTTGAAAGAAATCAAAAATTTCAAGAGAAGAGTGTGAGGAAGGAGGGAATACTGGGGATGGAAAGCAACCAAGGCAAGGGCATCAGTTTGGAAGATGGCTCACCAAAGGTCAGTGTTGCTTGACCATGGAGAGATTAAAGACAATAAGGTATATGAAGGCTGAAATGGGAAAGATGGAATGGGTCCAGGTATTTTAAATATCAGAGAATCCCAAATATAAGAAAGAGCCACTGGAGATCATATAGTAGAGGGATGAGGTAGGATGAGTAGTCAGAATAATATTCTAGAAAAATTATATTGATAATCGAGTGGATTAGAGTGAGAAGAGAATGAAAGGAGGGAGTGGATTAGAAGGTGATTATAGAGACCATTTTAGAGGAGATGAAGACCTGAATTAAGGTAGGGACTGTGGAAGTGAAGAAGAGGGGAAATATAATTAGATTTGTGGAGTGAGGAAGAAGGAAGAGCTGAGGATGGCATCATGAATGTGCACCTAGATAACTGGAAGGATTCTGAAATACCTCACAGAAATAACAAAGTTCAGAAGAGGTAGGAGTTGGAGGTGGGAGAAGGGAATGAGTCCTATTTTGATTATGTTGTGTTTAAGATATCTGCAAGATATCCAGGTCAAAATATATAACAGGTAAATGGGAGTTAAGACAGGAGCTCAGGAGATAAATTGAGGCTGGATGTATAGAGATGAGAGAAATCTGCATAAAGGTGATAATTGAACATGTAAGGGTTAATGAGTGAGAAAATGTAGATAAAAGACAAAGAGCCCAGGGTAAAAATTTGAGGGCCACTGTAGTTATGATGCATGGCATGAATGTGAAGATCTGGAGAAAGAAGAGGCAGGTAGAAGGAGAGCTACAAGAGTTACATCATGACAATCCAGAGAGGAAGGAGTGGATAACCCTTTAGAGAGGACAAGTAGAATGAAGATGAGAGAAGGCCATTAGATCTGGCAACTAAGAGATCATGGGTATCTTTGGGGAGGGTTATTTTAATTATGACATAAAGTAGGAAACCAGATTGGTCAGGGCAAATATTCAATCCCTGTATATAAATCGTTTTCTTTTTTCTTTTTCTATTCACATAGAAGTATAGAGGCATGGATTTAGAGATGGAAGGGATCTTACAAATCCTTTAATACTTTCATTTTATACATGAAAAAAAATGAAACACATTATTATATATATATTTTTAGAACTACCTCAAATACTCTTTTGTTGAAGGTCTGTTTTTTCATTGATGACTAAACTTTTTTTTAAATAGTATTTTTTCCAACTAATGCAAAGAAAGTTTTCAATATTCACCTTTGCAAAACCTTGTTAAATTTTTTTTTAAAGGAAGTGAAAAGATCAGCCGTACTTCATTCCTCTCCCAGCCTTGCTCCTGATTCTCAAGCCTCAGTTACCTTGTCACCCTGGAAAATCCCTCTATTCGTTGACCTTATCTCCCCAGAAAGTCTCCCCAACCAACAGTTTCCATCCCACTGGTGAGTTCCCTCCAGAATCTCCATTTTGAGGAAAGACCAGTTCAGTCAACTTATATTCCTTTCTTGATTATGTTTCTGACTCTCTGGACTTCTTGTCCCTACTTCCTCCTCTATCCCTCTACTTCCTTTTATGGGTTATTTTCTACCATAAAAATAGAAGTTTGAGGGCAGCGATTCTATATATTTTTTGCTTACATTGTATCTCCAACACTTAGCATAGTGCCTGACATATAACAAGCACTTAATAAATGCTTATTGATTTGACTCAACATTGCAAAATATTATTTTGAATTACATCAGGGGTTCCTCCTCTTGCTTTCCTTTGCCATGGAGAATTAAAGACTGTTTCTTTAAACTGCTCCTGGAGCCAGAAGATCTAGATTCAAATCCTGTTTTTACTGCCTAAGTGACTTTGAGCAAGACATATAATCTCCCTGTGGTTCAGGTTTCTCATCTGCAAAATTAAGAGGTTGATCTAGAAGTTTTCCTTTTCAGTTCTAAATCTATTATTCTGAATACTTTCTTCAAGAAAAGAATTGGAAGGCTCTAAAAATTATTCTTTAATCATATCCAACTCTTTATGAACACTTTTGGGGTTTTCTTGGCAAAGATACTGGAGTCTTTGCTATTTCTTTCTCCAGTTCATTTGACAGATGAGGAAACTGAGGCACACAGGATGAAGTGACTTGCCTAGAGTCATTCAACTAATAAGTATCTGAGGCCAGATTCACACTCAAAAAGATGAATCTTTTTAACTCCAAGTCAGTCACTCTATCCATTCATTGAGCCACCTGGCTGCCAGCTCTGGGAATGGTAAGTACCAAATATCCACTTACCCCACCCAAACACATTGAAATTGGCAGGAAATGACTCATTGACTGGTATGGGAATGATTTCTGAATCATTTGGGTATGATCCAGAATCCTTATAAATCAGGCCACAAATTTGTTAGAGCAAAGATAAAAATTAATATAAATCTAGAGAAAATAATAGGGATGGTAAGTGACACAGTGATAGAGTGCCAGGGCTGAGCTCAGGAAGGCTCATCTTCCAGAGTTCAAATCTGGCCTCTGATACTTATTAGCTGTGTGACTCTGAGTGACCTTGCCTGCCTCAGTTTCTTCATCTGTAAAATGAGCTGAAGAAGGAAATAATGAATGTAAAATTAATCTCATATCTTTGCCAAAAAATGGGTTCACAAAGAATTGGACACAACTGAAACAACCCAAAAGAAATAAAGAATAGAAATAAGAAAATAATATAACAGATAAAATGATTCCAACTTGTAATTTAAAAGTAATTGATGCTGAAAAATAGGATGTGATTGGATGAAAGGACATTGACACAAATAATAATAAATCCATAAGTTTAGCGCATATAAATCGATTACTGTAGAGGAGACTGAGAGCCTAAAAGCCATCTTAATCAGCAAACACTCGCCTTTCTTAGCAGATGAGAAACAGAGCAGCTAAAAGGTAATACAGATTTAGAATAGAAACTCATTTGTAAAATCTTGTAGGGAAGGATGGTGCAAGATTATGAGCAATATCATTTCATAAAACATAGAGAAGCAGTGAAGGATAAAATTAGTTCCAAGAAAACTTGGCAAGAGGTTGAACTAAGTAAAGTTGAGTCTCAACCCAACTTCAATTTCAAGGACATTTTAAAATGAAGCTAGAAGGAAAACAATAAACAGATGAAACATGGAAGAGATTGGAAGTTTCATTCATATATATACGTGTATGTGTGATAACATGTGTTATTATACATACATACATATATACATATATATATATATGTAATAAATTATTTTCAACATTCTGGACCACTTCCAATTGTCTGCCTTTTGTCCTACCATTGAACTTTGATGACTCTGGAGGAGACAGTAAAGCTAACTTTGCACAGCTCTGCTTCCCTCAGACCCAATTCATGCTCAAGTCAAGACATCGTCCTTATAATATCATTGGTCCTCTTTGAGAATGAAAGATGGACAACAACAACAACAAATTATTTTCATTATCATGATAATGGAGTCACCATGCTTGCACTTGAATCACAGTCCAAGATACATATTTATATCAGAAAAAGAAATGACACTGGAGAGAAAAATGTGGGAAAACTAGACCCATTGTAGATAGGGAGGGGTCTACTCCTCTTAATGTGAGGGTCTCCCTTACCTCAGCTACAAATAGGGATGGTCACACACTTGATGTTGCCATCACCCACCAGTATTCAACTCGTATAAACAATAATTGTGGAATTTCTTTATTTGATCATAACCATAATTCAATTTTTCCTTATGTTTTATTCTTCCTGAACCTATTCTTTGTCTTCACCATGACCTCTAGTCCTTCTATTTCTCCAGCTATAACCTCTTTTCTTGTTTCATTTTCCTCCTTTCCCATCTTAACCCTATGATTAACTAGTTAAATTCTATTCCTGAATTCCTTGGTGTCCTGGCCTATTGCTGCTCATACTTTTTAAAAATTAATTTTGTTTTAAATTTATGGACTAAAACAAGAATTTCCATGACATCATATAATAAAAAAAGATAATCACATATGAAACTACAATTGTATTGTAGACAACTTGCTATTTTAAAAAATATATATAATAAAGTTATCATATAATTTTTTTGTTTCCCTCACCCTGACCCTATCCTAGAGGTGGCTATCAATGGACACAAATTTATATACCTGTGTGTGTGTGTGTGTGTGTGTGTGTGTGTGTATACACATTATATATGTATTATATATATATATAAATTATTCCATATATATTTCTATTTTTCATATGTATTTATATTTATTCTAAATGTCATTATTTATCTCTGAATATAGGTAGTGTTTTTTCAATTATCCTTTATTTTTAACTTGTATATTTACAATGGTCAAAAGTACTTATTCACTCAAAGTCATTCTTTAAACAGTATTGCTGTTAACAATATACAATATTCTCTTGGTTCCTCTTACTTTGCTTTTCACCAATTTGTGCAAGTCTTTTGTGCAATGACTTTCTAACATTATTAAGCTCATACTTTCCCAAACTTGAACCTTGATTTGTTTCTACCACCTGTCTCCTCTACTTCTATCTAGCTGAATGAAGCAAGAATCATACTTACTGGGTCCACTACAAATGTGTGCTACTGATCTAACGAGGGTATTCACTGCAGCAAAGCAATCCTTCCATTCCTCCCTAATTGGCTCTCTAACCCATTCCCCACAATTCTGTTCCAAGCCTTCTTTTCTTTTTTCAAGCCCTCTAAAAGTACCTCCTATCCTCATCCGTTTAGCTTAGGACCTCATTTCATACTTTACTGGTAGAACAGTACCATTTGTTATAAGACTCCTCACCTCCTTACTATCCTTTGTCTTCTCATCATTTACTCTGATGAAGAGGTGACCTTCCTCATTGCCAAGGACAACCCTTCTAAATGTTCCTTGATTCCATCTCCCCTCCGCTTTCCCAATAGATTGGCCCCATAATCATTCTCTCTTTTAATTTTGAATTTCTTTCTGTCTACTGATTCCTTCTCTGGTGCCCTCAAACACACCTAACACTCCCCAATTGATAGGTACCCTCTAAGTTTCCAGTTCTTTGCTACTAAAAAGAGATATTATCACTTTTTATGTATGTAAAAGATCCTTTCCTCTTTTTTGTTATCTTTGAGATATAGACCTAATAGTGCTCTATCCTCCCCATTAGCTGCCAAAGTTACTTCTAAAGCACAGGTTTTACAATGTCACTCTCCTATTCAATAAACACCAATAGCTGGCTATTACCTTTAGGATTGAATACAAATTCATTTATTTGGCATTTAAAGCCCTTTGCAACCAAAATAACTTTTCTACTTTTCCTTACCCACACATAGGGGTGTGCTGGAGCTAGCTCCTATTAGTTCATGATAGCCTATTGTTAAATTTTCGAGTGAGCTTTTTATATCTTGTTGTTAAGACATGTCTGACTCTTTGTGAACTCATTTGGGATTTTCTTGACAAAGATGCTGGAGAGGTTTGCCATTTCCTTCTCCAGCTCATTTTACAAATGAAGAAACTGAGGCAAACAGCTCAGGAAGAGGAGTTTTCTTGACTTCAGATCTAGAGCTTGATAGTGAAGATATACTGAACCATCTCGCTGCCCTTTGTGCTGTAGACATTTTTTTTTTTAAGACAGCAATTGTTAAATACTAACTAGCACATCTCTGGCTCCCATATACCATTTCCTGTATCTGTGCACTGACTGACCCCTGTATGTTATTATAATCCCTATTTCCTCAATTTCTAATCTCTTTCTAGGTTCAGCTTTAGATACCTCCTCCATGAAACTGTCCTGATTTATCTAGCCCTCTCTCTCTAATATGGCTTTGCATTTACTTTGTAATCATAATATCTTAATGGCAACAATTCCAGTGTGCAAAGAGTTGAGAAGTGAGCAAAAAAGAAAAGGAAGAAAAACTGATAGATATCCTCTTTGGATGAAGAATATAGAGAAAATCTATAAACTTAATAAACATCCTCATATAGACAACCTCCTTCATCACTTTGTGTATTTTGCACATTCTTGGACATCAACTTGAGCCCAGAATTGAGCAAGAGGAAGAGAATACTTTTATTTTGGAAAATATCAAAGTTATTGTAATGAGTCCAAATTCATCTCTGAAACAGAGACCCATTTTTTTTTTAAAACATCAACTTTCTTCTGGTGTTGTTTTATGACTGCAAGACATGCAACATTATAATCTCTAAAGAACTGAAAATAAATACCACCCAGATGCCACTTGAAAGGCAAAAGCTGAGAAGTCTATGACATATCTCTAAAGAGGCAATTATGAAGGAAAATAAAGAATGCCATCAGTGAATAAATGCATGAATGAATAAACATTTATTAAGTGTCGACTATGTGCCAGGCATCGTGTTAAGTGCTAAATGAAAAAGGAAGATGGGCTGGTCCTGTGGACTGAGTATAGATTAACTAAAGGATGGCTCACAATGTTCACTTATATCAAGGATATCAGAAATCAAGGCAGGTGCATAGCACTTTGGACCCCCTGTGGCAAATTTATGGTAGAATATGAACACTAATAGAATAGGATGGGCAGCTGTGGATGGTTTGTGATAGATTGTTGGGCCAGGAGTTCAAATCCAGATTCTGACATTTTCTATCTGCATGAGCATGGGTAAGTCATTTAATCTCTCTTTACCTTAATTTTCTCATCTGTAAAATGGAGATAATGATCTTCTCAACTATACCACATGTCCTTAATATTATCTCCTAGCATGGTAGTAAGGATAAAATGAGATAATAATTGCAAAGACTTTTGCAAACTTTAAAATGCAAAATCCACATTGATGAGTAATCACAGGTCATTTTGAGTATTTTGGAATTCTAAAGTACTTTAAGAACATGTGGTATAGTGGAAAGAGGTCATATATCAAATCAAAAGGACCTTGATTTGAATCCCTCTTCTTCCATTGTAAATCATTTCAACTCCTACCTCCACCCCAATCTTAATTTCCTCATCTATAAAATAAGGATAATTGTGGAGCATTAAACTGCAGCAAGGTGGAACAGTGCTGAGTCTGGAGTCAGGAAGGCCTGAGTTCAAATGTAGCTTCAGACATTTACTAGTTGTGTGGTCCTGAGCAAATCACTTAATCTCTGTCTTAATTTCCCCATGTGTATAACGGAGATAGTAGCAACACCTCCCTTCCATATTGTATTACATAAGATAATATTTATAATGTGCTTAGCACAGTGCAAAGCATATGCCAGGCATGTAATAAATCCTTCCTTCCTTCCTCTGCAATACAAACCCTAAAATACTATATAGTATGAAATATTTTTATTATTTGATGACTTTGTGCCATGTGGGAATACCTGAGTGATTGGCTCAACTCTGCAGGTGATTAAGACAATCCATGTTCTATTCCTTGCTTTCTATGAGTCTTTAGTATAGTTTCCAGAGGAAAATATGAGAAAACTAGAGAAAAATAAGATATTCCATGCAATCTAAGGCTAGAGGGCAAGATACAGACTCCCAATGTTAGAGAGTTGAGAAAAATGATTGTTTTGCTATTATAGTAAAAACCAATCATTAAATTAGGATCCAGGTTTTCTCTTTTTATTTCCTTTGTAGAAGGTGAGTTAGTGTCAGAAAGACAGCCCTAAGCCTTGGGGAACAGGCTCCTGCATCTTGAGTCTTACTCTCCTGACCAGGAGACCTTATTTCTGTCTAGATTGTAAACCGAATCCAGTCTAGACAAGTTCTTGTCTGGTGACAATGAGTCCCTGTCCTTGTTCCCTCCATTAGAATTTAGGATGACCCAGCTCATGAAGGAGAAAATCAACCAGTGTGTTCTGGATGGAGATGGATTGCCCTGCCCAGATTGCTGGAGGCAGCTGTCTCTTATGATCAAGTAAGCTTCTCAGCAGGAAGGGCTAAAGATTTCTACCACCAATCACTTGTTGGCTTTCACTTTTCAGGAACTTTTTTTTTTTTCAAATTTATATTAAAACTTTCAGCCTCTCCATGGTTGTGGAGAGAAACCATAGACCATTAAATTATTGATAATTAGTGAGCCTAACAAATAATAATTAACTACCTAGAAACTCTTTCAGGTTTTTCACTAGTCACAGAATGTGTGAAAGGAAACAGTGGGAGAAATCTTAGACTTGGAATTGGAAGAGCAATTTAAAATTCCCACTCTGACCACTGATCTACTAGCCGTATGACTTTCTCAACCAGTCCACACATATTTATTCTTTACTATGTGCCAAACTTTGTATCCTCAAAGGTTACAAAGTCAAAAAAGAAGTGCTTGCCCTCAAGAAGCTGACATTATAAGGAGGAGAGACAAGTACATAACTAAGCACATACAAGATAGATATAGAATTAAGGAAATCTGAAAGGAGAAGGCACTAGCAGCTGGAGGGTCCGTTGTCCTTCTTTATAGGCTCATTGATTTATAGCTCAAAGGGACCTTACAGTCCATCTAGTCCATTACCTTCATTTTACAGATAGAAAACCGGGATCAAAGAGGAAAATGAGATTCTCCGAGGTCACGTAGACAGTAAGGAATTTGTTCAAGATTTGAACCCAGGTTTCTGAGTGCAAATCTAGGCTTCTTTCCACTATACCAAGATACTTTGTGTCATGTCATGATTCTGAACTAAGTATCAATGTCTTGACATATGAAATGGGAATTATGATCCTTGCACTATTGACTTTATATAGTTGGAAAGATGAAAGGTACTTTGTGACTCTAAAATGCTGTGTCAGTATGAGCTATAATCTTAACTGGACATGTGTTCATTTGGAGCAGAAACAGGGATGAGATGGTATCAGAAATTGTACAGGTACCAGTCTGACCAAGGATACATTTTCACTGAGAGAGGAAGAGGTCTGGTAGCTCCCTCCCATTCCCCCAGCCCATAAGAGTTAAAGGAGAAATATATCCAGGAGTCATATATTGCAGTGGCAGTTCCTTAGACGGAGGACGGAGGCAAAGTGCAATGATAGTTACACTTCTGTTCCTAGTCATTCACCCTCAAATGCTGACACTTTGGGGAAAAGCCCTGTGCATCCTGTAATAGGAATACACAATTAATTTTAACTGACTCAAAGTCACACAGATAGTGTCACATGTCTAAGGTAAAATTTGAACCCAGGTCCTCCTGATTGCAGAACTGGTGCTCTAACCATCGTACCACCTAACTGCCCCACTCTACTAGACACAACTCTGATGTATACTATTAATTTTATTAGGGTAATAATAAAGAGAAGTCTATACTCACATACAGTCTGCAGCATGATTGTGAAACATCCACAGAGAGAAATTGTATATTTCCCTGCAATCTGAAATATGGAGTCTTTGGGAGCTCCCTTGGCCCCCTCAGGTTCTCTCACTATTGTGTGCCAGAACCCAGGTCAGGGGCAAATGTGTAATCTCTTTCCCCAGTGCCCTACTTTCCGCGGAAGTCGGCACAATGACAGATGAGCATCGCCGCTGGTTTGAACTATAATATTTGAAAATGCCACGTTAGGCAGCTTTGAGGAATCCTGAGAACAACATTAGGAGGGTTCTACTACCGGCTGAAGTCACCTGGCTAGTAGTCAGGGCAGACCAGCTTCCACAAGGCTTAGTTATGAGTCCTCTACAAAAGGATGCTCTCAATTGACTTGGAGAACCAAGCTTGAGGGCAGCCCTTGTGAAAGCCCCCTCCCCTCATCCAAGTTCCTGGAGTTATCTCTATTCTGTTCTGAGGGTGGTGAGGTAGAAAGAGATCTGAGTTTGTCTTCAGAGGGCATGGCTTTGAATCCCAGTTCTGCAACATGCTTCTGTGTGTGACTTTGGGCAAATCATGCAACCCTTCTGGACCTCAGCTTTTCTTCTCTGTAAAGAACTGGTGAGAATTGGATTTAATGATTTTTAAAGCCCCATTTTGGGCAGTCAAGTAGCATAATGAATAGAGAATGCGCCTGGAATCACAATAGCTGTTTAAGATCTACTCTGGTCAAGTAATTGTCTCCATTTGACTTATATCTGTGTCAGTGAATTCTCTCTCCTATAGCTTACTAGTCTTTGAGATCGCCAGGGATGACAGAATCTCTGGCCTCTAGACCTGAGGCAATTCTCAAGGTGCTTCAGTAATAAGAAGACTGAATGAACCCTTTGTCCTTCATTGTACTCCAGAAACATTTTTATTCTGGAAGCTCATTTCAGCAGTAGAACTTAACATCTTGGAAGTCCGCTCCACTCCTGCAGCCCCTTCCTTTGATGGATGGCTCCTCCCAGAACCTCCATAAAAGAGAATACCCAGGTCAACCATAGCGTCTCTCTTAGTTTTTCCACCATGTCCACTTACCAGGTACCTTCCTCTCCCTCCCCCTCCCCTAAAATTTTTATTGTTACCTTCCCCCATTAGAATGAAAGTTCCTTGGGGCAGCTAGGTGGTGCAGTAGATAGAGCACCAGCCCTGAAGTCAGGAGGACCTGAGTTCAAATCCAGCCTAGATACTTAACACTTCCTAGCAGTGTGACCTTGGGCAAGTCCTTTAACCCCAATTGCCTCAGCAAATATATATATGATCTTTGGAGACAGAAACTGTCTTTCTTTCCATAGTACTTGGCACATATTAAGTGTTAAATAAATGCTTATTGGCTGACTGACCTCCTTCTGCTTTTTAGAATATTTAGTTCCCTTCAAGATGCAGATCAAGTCCATGTGAAAGCTTTCCTATTCCTGGTGGTTACTGTAAACTCCCATTTACTCCTCACCCCAATTATCATCTATTCTGGGCATTCCTATGTACACACTGTCATTCTTCATTGTAAGCTCTTTGAAGGGAGGGAACTTTACCTTTGTTTTCATATCTCCATTGTGTAGCATAGTATATAATAGATATTTGATAAATATTTATCAGTTTTTTTATTTTTTGATGAATGTGATAAATTTTGTGAATTAATTTAATTTGATTGATTAAGGAATATGATATGATCAGATTTGTATTTTAGAAAATTTGGCCCTTTTGTGAAAGTCTCATTTCTTTTTTTTAAAGCTTTTTATTTTCAAAACATACACATAGATAATTTTCTATCTGGAACACAAAACCTTGTGTTCCAATTTTTTTCTCCTTCCCTTCTCCTTACCCCACTTGCCCTAGATAGTAAGTAATCCAATATATGTTAAGCATGTGCAATTCTTCAATACATATTTCCACAATTCTCATGTTGCACAAGAAAAATCAGATTAAAGGAAAAAAATGAGAAAGTAAACAAAATGCAAGCAAACAACTACAAAAAAATGAAAATACTATATTGTGATCCACACTCAATCCCCACAGTCCTTTCTCTGGGCTCTCTCAGTCACAAAACCATTGGAACTGGCGTGAATCACCCCGTGATTGAAAAGAGCTACATCCATCAAAACTGATCATTGTATAATCTTGTTGTTGCTGTGTACAATATTCTCTTGGTTCTACTCACTTTATATAGCATCCATTCATATAAAGACTTTTATTTCTAAGGTGGCCCCAGGACCAAGTGATCCATCTACATATCACAAAATCCTAGGTAACCCACTCATCCCCTTGCTTCATTGTTGCCAGTGTAGATGTGGTGAATGTTGTGTTCCATGGATAGAAAGGAATCATTTTAAAAAAGAGGAACAAGTTATTCTAAGACCACACAGAAAGGGTTATTTCAGGACTGTATATTGTCTTGCTGTGAACTTTGATCAAAGTTCAGTTGTATAAATAAGTCTGAGATTGGGTGACTGACTTAGTTTTGGATTTAACTCCAAAAACAATAAATTTAGGAGAATAAGATAAAATAAGCATCTGATTGAATTGGAGATTACTTCTCAGCAGACTGCCACAGCTGTGTTAATTAACCCCATCCTGAGAGAGTGGGGAAGGAGGGGGGTCACAGATCATTTGAGGTACATTTACACTGGCAATTTCCATTTTAGTGGAAAAAGTCATGGACTTGGCATTGGAAGAATTCAAATCTTCTTAGAGTCTAAGCTTTATTCTAGCCCTGATATTCTATGAATGCATGGGTAAAGACATTGTATCTATAAAGCTCCGTGAGGTGTACTACCACAGACTCAGAATGTCAGCATTGGAGTGGACCTCATGGGCCAAATAGTTCATCCCCTATGCAAAAGAGGATTTCCAACATAATACATCCCCAAAGTGGTCACATCTGCTTTTGCTTGGTCCATCAAGTGAGGGCATAAAATGTAGCTCACATGCACTTTGGGATAGCTCTAACTGTTCAGAAGTTGTTTTTTGTTGTTGTTGTTGTTGTTGTTTTGTTTTTTTTGTTTTTTTTTTAATATCGAGTCCTATTCTGATTCTTTGAAATTTTTACCTACTGCTGGACCATATTGCCAAGCAAAATAAGCCCAATCCTTTTCTACATTGCCAATCTTTCAATTGCAGTCATGATATCCCTCTCTGAATCTTTTCTTCTCTAGACAAAATATCCCAGTTCCTTTAACTGAGCCACATATGGTATATACTTGATACCCTCAACCTTGCTGGTCACCCTCTTTTAGACATTCTCTACCTTCTCTACGTTCTTCCTAAACTATAATGCCCAGAACTGGACATATTTCTGGTGTAATGAATATCGTCTTTGGAATTAAGGGATCATATTAGTTACTACAGGTTTCTTATGGATCAGGGATCTCTCTTTTGTTTTCTTTTTCTTTCCAGTGCTTAGCACAGTTCCTGGCACTTAATGAGCACTTAAATGATTATTGATTGCCTGCCTGATTCTTAATGATGCTGTCCTTGAGACTCCAGGCCAAAGATCTCTCATCATTTTTCTCTCTTTTCTTTTCACTCTTCCCTACGGCAGCTTCCTGCCTTGGCTGGGTGAAAGAACAAAGGGAAGTAGAAGAGCATTTCTGACTCAAATGCAAATAAGGAAGCATGGACAACATCTGAGTAACAAAGGACTTTCTCTCTAAGAAGGAAAAGGAGAATAGAGATAACCACTGAATCACATTTAATACACATTTGGAGATGACCTCAGATTTCATCTGGTCCAGGAAGCAATCATGATTATCCAAAGCATGAATTCAATTATAATATTCCAAACTCATCTTTTGAAAAACCTCAGAGGCCAGGAACTCCCTAAGTGGCAAGATTGCACCAAAGTAAAGGACTTGAGTGATTCCAGTAGAAATCTGGGGCAAAGAGAATACCTGGATGGAGTGCTGAAAAGGCCACAGATCCAGGGGAAATCTTACCTCTGACATCAGCTGTTATTCCAATCAAGTCATTTAACCTTTGCTAGTCTATCTGGAAAAGGAGACTAAAAGTACTTATGGTACATACTCTATCTACATGTTATTGTGGTGTAGGGACCATAGACTCAAACAAGATAGTTTATTAAAAACAAACAAACAAACAAACAACAACAACAACAACAACAAAAAACCTCTGCCAATTTTAAAGGGGTAGATAGATAAATAATTATGATTATTTAGTTTAGTGATTCTTGACCGCGGGGGGGAGAGGGGGAGGTGTCTATGAACTTAAAAAAATATTTTGATAACTGTGCTTTAATGTAATCAGTTTCCTTTATAATACTACTTATCTTGCTACTTTTTTCTTAGTATATATTATTTTGTGCATTTGCAAACAATATTCTGAGAAAGGATCTACAGACTGCTGTGACTGGTGTAGCCCCTCTATTGTACAGATGCTGAAGGTCATTGCCCAAAGTCAGTAGCAGAAAAGCCAGAATTGGAGTCCAGATCTCTTGATGCTCCCCCTCCCCCTCAACCCAGGGAGGGCCTTTCCACCATAGTTTGCCTTCTGACCTGCCTTTCCTTCTACTCAGACCCTTTTCAGAGAAACAGGAGGGAATTTTTTTTTAAATGTTCAGAGTT
Organism: Sminthopsis crassicaudata; assembly: GCF_048593235.1. Lineage (NCBI taxonomy): Eukaryota > Metazoa > Chordata > Mammalia > Dasyuromorphia > Dasyuridae > Sminthopsis > Sminthopsis crassicaudata. The sequence continues at coordinate 108,300,374 of NC_133617.1, forward strand.
CTAGACCAATAATATCAAACTCAAATGGAATTGGGCACTATTAAGGAGCCCCATGGGCTAGCTGTTGTCTATTAATACATTTTTTTTTTCTATTAAGATATAAACACATTAAAAATCAAATAAGAATTAAATTTTAATCTGCTTTGGGCCATACTTGGGAGTCCTCATGTGGCCTGACACTGAGTGCTCTAGACTAAGTGGTCTTCATCTCCCCCATCAGCAACTCAAAGAGAGCCAGCCTGGGATGTGGGTAGGAGAAAGTGTATTGGAAAGTTAAGGTTGCCTCCACCCACCCAAAACAACTTTGAATCACAGTCTGAACCCGATTCTACTAGAGCTAAATCCAGGGTCATCCCTTTAGGCCTTAAATAGTCCTTTGTGCCCAAACAAGATTCATGGAAATTACAGAACCAAGTTTGGCCTCCATGTGCAGCAGCAAGCAGCCAGCTGCTTCAGTCTGAGCCCCTCGAGCCTGCAGATTATTCACAATTCTCTCTCCTTCATTTCCGATGGATGGCTTGGCTTTCTCTGTCTAGCCTTGGCTCGCTTGGGGGCTGGGAGGAACAGGAGGGCAACAGTGGAGGGGCAGGCTGGGGCTCTGAAGGGGACATTGAGGCTCCCGCCCGAAGGGGGGAGATGGCTGGTTTGGCTGACAGCTCCAAAAGGAAACTGTGGCCATTACCTCACAGCCTCCCTTTGCCTGAGCCGCCTGAGCTCAGAGCTGGGTATAAATAGCCTGGCTCACGCTCCTATTCACTGGAAAGGATTTCTATAGCTGGAAGAAGTGAGCCCCCTACTCCAATTCCTGCCGTGGCTGCAATTCCTTTCTTAGAGTTCTAACTTGACCAGAGATCACAGAACCCTGATTCACAATGATTGATTCATGGCCCAGTTCTTTAAAAAAAAAAAAAAAAAAAAAAAAAGGCATTTCAGAGGAAGTCTTTTCAATCCTTTGTTGTGTTGTTGTAAAAAAAAAAAAAAAAATACTGAAATGGTGAGCTCAGACATGCTAACGAATGAGGCTAGAAGCTTCTTATCTGCCACTTCATCACCATGGGCCTGGTCTCGCCCTTGCCCTTCCGGGTCCTTGAGCTGGGCTGTGGGGCCACCTCAGTCCCAGAGCCTGCTAACGAATGAGGCTAGAAGCTTCTTATCTGCCACTTCATCACCATGGCCCTGGTCTCGCCCTTGCCCTTCCGGGTCCTTGAGCTGGGCTGTGGGGCCACCTCAGTCCCAGAGCCTGGAGCCTTGGGAGGGGAAGCAGGATGTGAATGAAGTCTGAGCTGGGTGGGAAGAAGCTTGTCTGAACCTGGTGCTTCTTCTGCTGAGGTGTTTGTTCCCTCTTCAGACTGGCACCTCTTCCTTGAAAAGTACAGGAAACATTTAATCATTTCCTCCGAGGGGGCCGTGGCTTTTGTCTGTTTTAGACAAATTTGGAATATCAGCCTCCCTGCACTCAAAAATCTCTCTCTCTCTCTCTCTCTCTCTCTCTCTCTCTGTCTCTCGGCCTCTCTCTCTCTCTCTCTCTCTCTCTCTCTCTCTCTCTCTCTCTCTCTCCTCTCATCTCTCTCTCTCTCTCTGTCCTCTGTTTCTGTCTCTCACATCTCTCTCTCTCTCTCTCTCTCTGTCTCTGTCTCTCTTCTCTCTCTCTGTCTCTGTCTCTGTCTCTCTCTCTGTCTCTGTCTCTGTCTCTCTCTCTCTGTCTCTGTCTCTCTCTCTCTGTCTCTCTCTCTGTCTCTCTCTCTCTGTCTCTGTTTCTGTCTCTCACTCTCTCTCTCTCTCTCTCTCTCTGTCTCTGTCCTCTCTCTCTCTCTGTCTCTGTCTCTCTCTCTCTCTCTGTCTCTGTCTCTGTCTCTCT
>NC_133617.1:108304731-108322231 GCF_048593235.1 Sminthopsis crassicaudata
TCTGTTCAGATCAAATTGAGACAGAATTGTAGTGACTCCATACTTTAGGAAAGACATTGATAAATTGGAATGAATATGGAAAAAAGCAACACATCTGATGAGTGAAGTAATGGTTATATCATAGGAGGATGGATTGAAATCACTAGAGATTTAGCCTAGAGAAGAAGAAAGATTTAGGGAGACATGAAAATTGTCCTCTAAAGTTTAAAGGGTTATCATCAAGAAGGGGTGTTTGACTCATTGTTCTCATCCCCAAAGAAGAAGAATGAGAATAGTGAGAGAAAGTTGTAAAGAGAGAGATAGAGGGATGCACAGAGACAGAAAAATACGAGAAAAAGGCTTAATGTAATGAAACATTTATTAACAATTATAACTGATACATAGAAGTACTTATAGAATGATTTTACATATATGTGTATACACATATAATGGTAGCTATCTCTAAAGGTAGGAAGGGAAAAAAAAGAAAGTTGTAAAGTTTTAGCTCCCTGAAGGCCTCAGAATCAGCCAGAGTCAGGATAAGCAAAAATCCTTGGTCTTTAGGGGGAGAAGTGAAGGGGATAGACAAAACTGCCACACACTCTCCACCGACCTCCCTTCTCCTCCTCATTCTCCTCCAAAGTGATTCTGGCTTGTCTTACTCCACCCCCTAATCCCTCCTACAATTCTCTGCATACACCAAAAGATTGAGCCAGCACAGAATAGTGGGAAGGGCCATTTTCCAAGCATATGCTAATATTGTCCATATATATGTGCTAATATTGTCTCTCTCTCTATATATATGCTAATATTGTCCATATATATGCTAATATTGTCCATATATATATGCTAATATTGTCCATATATATATATATATGCTAATATTGTCCATATACATATATATATGGAGAGACCCAGAAAGTGGTGAATGGAAGGGACCAGATAGCTTAAAGGAGATGATAATGCCCTCCCTGACTTCTCAGGAAGGGAGATGAAAAACACCAGAGGGAAGTGGGGAGTCAAGCCAGGTATTGTTAGCGGGTTCTGGGCTGAAGGGTCTTATTGAAGATATGCACAAACCCATCAGCATGGGAGGTATTACACAAGCACATAGCAATAACACAGAGGCTATTAGAGATGACTCTCCCCACAGTCAGTGCAGGCTCGATGAGGTGTAACGAACATGAATTGTACATGCAAGTAGTGATATAATAAAATATAAATCAACATGGTCAGAATCTGGGCGCCTATCACCAGGTTGCTTATTAGGATTCTGTATCAGTAAACCTGATGCTACTACTTTTCCTGGTTAATAAGTTGTTACCTATATTAGTAACTGGGATATTATCTATACATTCTCTAGTCTCCCATATCAGTGTATGGATGCATACTGTTTTATAAGTACTCTCAGGAGGTGAAATGGTCAAGCCCACTGTGCCTGGAGGTAAGGGATCCATAGGCTGGAGAGGAACAGATTTCACCTCTCCAGGGGGTATCTCAGTTGTCCCAGATGCTAATTGTAATCCCTTTCTCCCATCAGATTGCTTCTTAATTGATTGATTGATTGTGTAATCCCTTTCTCCCATCAGATGGCTTTCTGGCTAATTGATCATGTCTGGGTACTGGACTTCTAGGCACTCTCTGGGTGTAGCATCAAATGCCATCATGCCCCAAGTATTTTTTGCCTTAGGCCCTGGAGCTGGGCCCCTCATCCCATTTCCCTGAATCAGTCTACATTCTGATGCCCAATGGAAGCCTCTGTTGCATTTTGGACATGGGGTTTTGGGTCTTGTTTTCCCACCCTGTTTTCTCATTCTGTCTTTATGCCAACATTGACCACATTGAAAGCATTGACGAGTCTCTCTGGAAGTTCTTTGCCAAAAGGGACCCTGTGTTCTCATGTTGGGATCTTGGGAAGTCTGCATCATAGCCTGGCTATAAAAGGCATTTGTGCCCACTGTGGCACAGTGTCTTATGATCTCCTTTAAAGGAGTATCCTTGCATAGTCCTAGTATAATCCTTCTGCAAACCTCATTAGCATTTTCTTTACCAAGTTGTCTTATCATAATGTCTGTTACTACATTTTCACCATTAGTTTGTATGACAGCTGTCTGCAAATGTCCCACAAAATCAGCAAAGGGTTCATTTGGCCCTTGTGCTATTTTTGTGAAGGCCTCACCCTTGTCGTTTTTACCGGGGAGAAAAGCCCATGCTTTGATAGTAGCAGCAGCAAATTGCTCATATGTTGCTATGGGGTAATTAATCTGTACTGAAATGTCTGTATAAGAACATACACCTGTTAGTTGGTCACGAGGATTGCAGTATTAACTCCACATTGACTATTTTGTTGGTCTTGTACTTACAGAGCTCACTATACTCAAAAAGGCACAACAAGTTTTGTCCAGGTTCTAAGCATGTCCTTGCTATAGATTTCCAGTCCCTAGGGATTAAGACTTCATAAGCCAAATTCTGTAGTAACATTTTAACATAAGATGATGTAGCCCCATAAAGAGAATAACCTTTTTTCAGGTCTTTGAGGATTTCTAGATCAAAAGGAGTGTATCTTCTACTTTCTTGACCTGGAGAGTTAAACTGTTGAATCACAGGATACATTTCTATTCTCAAATCAGCTAAATCCTGCCCTTCTTCTGTGCCTTTAAGTATTGCCTTTTGCAATCTAGTCATAGGAGGGAGTGGTTGCTGGGGAGGGGGGGATGTGCTGGTGATATCACTGCCTCTCCCACTACTCCTCCTCCTTCTATCCTGGAAGGTGAAGTTGATGGGGAAGGGGCAATGGCCTGCTCCATAGGCAGAGTTGAAGCTGCCTTGTGAGATCAAGAATCACCATGCCCTTCAACTTTACTTAACATGCCCTCTGGTGATATTGCCATTAATTTGTTCATTGTCTTCCTCTTTTTCCTCACACTTCCTCATCTAGCTGTTTTTTAAAACTTTTCTTTTTTTCTATAACTTGCAGGATTCTTTAAGGTCAATTGGATTATGTTGTATATATAGAATGTTTCCTTGGAAATTGAATTAGGACCATTATCATTATAATATTCACATAGTTGATCTCCTACTAGTTTCCAATTATCTGCCTCTATTTCTTCTTCCTTTAAGAACTAAGAGGACATGCATTCTATTGTACTCAAGAGTCCAGTGATCTGCTCCCAAGTTACAAGCAAAACTTGCCTCTTCATTAGTCTAAATATACTTCCCATAGATCTCCCTTAGAGCAGGGGTGGGGGAGAATCTTTTCCTAATATCTGCCCCATTTCATTTAGAAAAGGTTACTTGTTCCCTTAATTAAGTAAGTTCCCTATTTGTCTATTAAAATATTCACCCTATTTCCTGGTCACTGGAGACTTCTCCAGTGAAATTAGGGTCCTTGGTTCACACATTGGGCACCAAAATGTAAAGTTCCGGATTAGCTCCCTGGATGCCTCAGAATCAGCCAGAGTCAGGATAAGCAAAAATCCTTGTTCTTTAGGGGGAGAAGTGAAGGGGATGGACAAAACTGCCACATGCTCTCCACTCACCAACCTCCCTTCTCCTTGTCCTCCTTCAAAATGACTCTGGCTTCTCTCACTCCACCCCCTAATCCATCCTACAATTATCTGTATACACCAAAAGATGGAGCCAGCACAGAATAGTGAGAAGGGCCATTTTTTCCAAGCATAAGCTAATAGAGTATTGTCCAATGGGTAATTAGCCTTAAGTGCTCAGCTGTTTGATTCCAGTGCACCTACTCAGAGTTTCAGCCCTTTACAGAAAGTTACATGATAACTTTATTCGATATTTAAAAGGAACAACCAGTTATATATAATAGATTTTCAGGTTTATGTGCAATCATCTTTTTTCCCTCTATTATACTATATTATAGAAATGTTTTGTTTCTTAAGTTCAGAATAAGATAAATTTAAATTTTTTTAAATTTTATTTTGTTTTTTATTAATTTTTATAATTATAACATTTTCTTTGACAGTACATATGCATAGGTAAATTTTTTTTTACAACATTATCCCTTGTACTCCCTTCTGTCCGAGTTTTTCCCCTCCTTCCCTCCACCCCCTCCCCTAGATGGCAGGCATTCCCATACATATTAAATATCTTATAGTATATGCTAGGTACAATATATATGTGCAGAACCGAATTTTGTTGTTGTTGTTGCAAAGGAAGGATTGTATTTGCAAGGTAAAAATAATCTGGGAAGAGAAACAAAACAAAACAAAACAATGCTCAGAGTTTACACTCATTTCCCAGTGTTCCTTTTCTGAATGTAGCTGATTCTGTCCATCATTGATCAATTGGAATTGGATTAGCTCTTCTCTATGTTGAAGATATCCACTTCCATCAGAATACATCCTCATACAGTATCACTGTTGAATGCTCCCCTAGTTTTGCTCGTTTCACTCAGCATCAGTTGATGTAAGCCTCTCCAGGCCTCTCTGTATTCATCCTGTTGGTCATTTCTTACAGAACAATAATAATATTCCAAAACATTCATATACCATAATTTATCCAACCATTCTCCAATTGATGGACATCCATTCATTTTCCAGTTTCTAGCCACTATGAAAAGGGCTGCCACAAACATTTTGGCACATACAGGTCCCTTTCCCTTCTTTAGTATTTCCTTGGGATATAAGCCCATTAGTAGCACTGCTGGGTCAAAGGTATGCACATTTTGATAACTTTTTGGGCATAATTCCAGATTGCTCTCCAGAATGGTTGGATTCTTTCACAAGTCCACCAACAATGTATCAGTGTCCCAGTTTTCCCACAGCCCCTCCAACATCGTTATTTGTTCCTGTCATCTTAGCCAATCTGACAGGTGTGTAATGATATCTCAGAGTTGTCTTAATTTGCATTTCTCTGATCAATAGTGATTTGGAACACTCTTTCATATGAGTGGAAATATTTTTAATTTCATCATCTGAAAATTATCTGTTCATATCCTTTGACCATTTTTCAATTGGAGAATGGCTTGATTTCTTATAAATTAAAGTCAATTCTCTGTATATTTTGGAGATGAGGCCTTTATCAGAACCTTTAACTGTAAAAATGTTTTCCCAATTTGTTACTTCCCTTCTAATCTTGTTTGCATTAGTTTTGTTTGTGCAGAAACTTTTTAATTTGGTGTAATCAAAATCTTCTATTTTGTGATAAATAATGATCTCTACTTCTCCCTTGGACACAAACTCCTTCCTCCTCCACAAGTCCGACCATGTTCCTCCAATTTATTTATGATTTCGTTCTTTATGCCTAAATCTTGGGACCCATTTTGATCTTATCTTAGTATGTGGTGTTAAATGTGGGTCCATGCCTAGTTTCTGCCATACTAATTTCCAGTTTTCCCAGCAGTTTTTGTCAAATAATGAATTCTTATCCCAAAATTTGGGATCTTTGGGTTTGTCAAACACTAGATTGCTATTTTTATTCACTATCTTGCCCTGTGAACCTAACCTATGCCACTGATCAACTAGCTTATTTCTTAGCCATTACCAAATGGTTTTGGTGACTGTTGCTTTATAATATAGTTCTAAATCAGGTACAGCTAGACTACCTTCATTTGATTTTTTTTTCATTACTTCCCTTGAAATTCTCAACCTTTTGTTCTTCCATATGAATTCTGTTGTTATTTTTTCTAGGTCATTAAAATAGTTTCTTGGGAGTCTGATTGGTATAGCACTAAATAAATAGATTAGTTTGGGGAGTATTGTCATCTTTATTATATTCTCTCAGCCTATCCAAGAGCACTTAATGTCTTTCCAATTATTTAAATCTGACTTTATTTTTGTGGCAAGTGTTTTGTAATTTTGCTCATATAATTCCTGACTATTCTTTGGTAGATATATTCCCAAATATTTTATACTATCGACCGTTATTTTGAATGGAATTTCTCTTTGTATCTCTTGCTGTCGGATTGTGTTGGTAATGTATAAAAATCCTGAGGATTTATGTGGATTTATTTTGCATCCTGCAACTTTGCTAAAATTCTGAATTATTTCTAATAGCTTTTTAGCAGAGTCTTTGGGGTTCTCTAAGTATACCATCATGTCATCTGCAAAGAGTGATAATTTGATTTCCTCATTTCCTACTCTAATTCCTTGAATCTCTTTCTCAGCTCTTATTGCCGAGGCTAGAGTTTCTGGTACTATATTGAATAGTAATGGTGATAGTGGGCAACCTTGTTTCACTCCTGATCTTACAGGGAAAGGTTCTAGTCTATTGCCATTACATATGATGTTTACTGAAGGTTTTAAATATATGCTTGTTATTATTTTAAGGAATAGTCCATTTATTCCTATACTCTCAAGCGTTTTTAGTAGGAATGAATGTTGGATTTTATTAAATGCTTTTTCTGCATCTATTGAGATGATCATATGGTTTTTATTAATTTGATTATTAATATGGTCAATTATACTAATAGTTTTCCTAATATTAAACCAGCCCTGCATTCCTGGTATAAATCCCATTTGGTCATAGTGTATTATCCTGGGGATGATTTTCTGAAGGCTTTTTGCTAATATCTTATTTCAGATTTAAGCATCAATATTCATTAAGGAAATTGGTCTATAGTTTTCTTTCTCAGTTTTCGATCTACCTGATTTAGGTATCAGTACCATGTCTGTGTCATAAAAGGAATTTGGTAGGATTCCTTCAATCCCTATTTTTTCAAATAGTTTATATAGCATTGGAGTTAGTTGTTCTTTAAATGTTTGGTAGAATTCACATGTAAATCCATCTGGTCCTGGGGATTTTTTCTTAGGAAGTTGGTTAATAGCTTGTTCTATTTCTTTTTCTGAGATGGGACTATTTAGACTATTTACTTCTTCCTCTTTTAATCTGGGCAAGCTATATTTTTGAAGGTATTCTTCCATTTCATTTAAGTTATCGAATTTATTGGCATAAAGTTGAGCAAAGTAGCTTCTAACTATTGTTCTATTTTCCTCTTCATTAGTGGTGAGTTCTCCCTTTTCATTTTCAAGACTAACAATTTGCTTTTTCTCTTTCCTTTTTTTAATCAGGTTTACTAAGGATTTGTCTATTTTGTTGGTTTTTTTCATAGAACCAACTCTTAGTTTTATTAATTAATTCAATAGTTTTTTTACTTTCGATTTTATTAATCTCACCTTTTATTTTTTGAATTTGAACACTATGTTCATCTCCCTCCTTTCTTTCTCTCAGATATAATAGGTTACCTTTGCCTCTTCATGAGATGTAGTACCACCACTTTACACTTTTTTATGATATAATTTCCTTTCCACCTCCAGTTTCTAGGACAAATTATACATATGTTCTTTTCATATTTTTATGGCAGTATAGTTCTCAAGATTTCTTTTTACCTTTTTAGAAATCTCTTGAGTTCTGTATTTGAAGATTAAACATTTTATGTAGGTCTGGTTTTTTCATCAAGAATAGATGGAATTCATTCATTTCGTTAAATGTCCATCTTCTTCCCTGGAAAACGATGCTCATTTTTGCTGGGTAATTTATTCTTGGCTGCATACCAAGTTCCTTAGCCTTTCGGAATATCATGTTCCAGGCCCTTCGTTCTTTTAATGTGGACCCTGCTAGATCCTGGGTTATCCTTATTGTGGCTCCTCTATATCTGAATTGCTTTTTTCTAGCAGCTTCCAATATTTTTTCCTTTGTCTGATGGTTCTTGAACTTGGCCACTATATTTCTTGGGGTTTTGATTTTAGGGTCCCTTTCAGTAGGTGATCGATGAATTTTTTCAATGTCTATTTTACCCTGTTTCCAAAACGTCTGGGCAGTTCTCTTTGATAATTTCCTAGAAAATGGTGTCTAAGCTCTTTCTTTCCTCACATTTTTCAGGGAGTCCGATTATTCTCAAATTGTCTCTCCTGGATCTGTTTTCCAGGTCTGTTGTCTTTCTAATAAGGTAATTGACATTCTTTTCAATTGTTTCATTTCTCTGGTTTTGCTTGACTACCTCTTGGTTTCTCCTTGAGTCATTCATTTCTACTTGTTCGAGTCTAATTTTCAATGATATATTTTCTTCACTCACTTTTTTTATATCTTTTTGTAATTGTCCAATTGTGTTTTTAAGTGAGTTTTTTTCTTCTATGGAATTTTTTTTCCATTTTATCCATTTTATTTTTTAGAGAGCTGATTTCATTATCCAGCTCACTAATCCTGTTTTCCTTGGAGTTGTTTACCTTTTCCAATTCACTAATTTTGTTTCTCAATGATTTGATCTCTTTATCCACTCTGGATGACTTCTCCAGGCTCTTTTGTCAAGCTTCCCTTTCCTTTTGCCATTTCTCTTCTAGCTCTCTTGTGGGAGCCTTTTTGATTTCCTCTCTGAGAGTCTTATGTATTGAGGAGCAGATCATATCCCCCTTAGGGGATTCCTCTGGGGACAGTCTGTTTTTAATCTCCTCGGTATTTGAAGTCTGCTCTCTCTCCATACAGAAGCTGTCAATGGTTAGAGCCCTTTTGAATTTTTTGTTCATTTTGTCAAGAGTAGAATTGAAGAAAACAAATTGACAAGAGAAACAATTGGTCTGTTTCTGGGGGGATGGGGCTGGATGGTGTTAATGGGCTTCCTCTACAGACTGGGCGTAGGGCAGCAGAGAACCACTAACAGGATAGCGATGGCTGCTCTGAGTCTGAGCTCTGAGACTCTGAGAACTCGGAGTCATTCCAGGTGGTGGTTGGGAGTGGCCGGTTCCGAGAGACGCTAGCTTTCCGGGGTTTTAATCTTCACCTCCTGTGTTTACACCCTCTCTGCTGCTCCTGGTTTGCTGCCAAGATGGTATATCCACACTGGGGTAAAAGTCTTTTTGCAGAAACAGCAGAGATTGTACCCCTCCCCCTTCTGGTCTGAGCAGTGTGAGCTGCCTGTCTCGCTCTGGCTGCCTGCCCTCAGTCTGCGCCCAGTCTGTTTGACCCACTCCCAAGCAAACACAGACCTTCTCTGGAGAATTTCAAGGATGTCTTCTGTTGGTCATTATTTGTGGGTTTCTTTTCTGGTCAAGCATTAACTCTGAGGCTTGTCATGAAGTAAGTTCTGAGAGAAAGCGTGGAGCTCAAGCTGCTGTCTGCCTCCACGCCGCCATCTTGGCCAGAAGTCTCTCACTCGATAATTTAAAAATTAAAAAAAAAACACACACACACAAAAACTAGAGCTGTAGACAAGTGAGAATGGGAGATTTTGAGAAGTAATTGGTTCCCTATGATTGGAGGTCATCAAAGGAAGACTGGACAAGTAGTTGTCAGGTATATTATAGAGAACAGTGGCTCTCAGGTACCAAAGGAACTTGATGGTCTCTGAGGTCCCTTTCATTTCTGAAATCCTGTAATTCTGGTTATAGATACAACTAAAGAATGAATGGATTTTTAAAATTTTTCACCTTTACTTTTCCATTCAGATTTGACTACATGGAATGCATTGTCCTGGTTGATGACTTCTTAGTTGTGCAAAATTACAAAATGGTCTCACATAACAGAAAATATTGTAGGCTGAGCCAAGAGGTCCACAATGGAATCCTGGATTTGCTACTTCTTATCCATGGGATCCTGGGCTAATCATTAAATTTCTTGAAGTATCCCTTAATATATCTATAAACTGGGAGAATAATTCCTGTCTTGTTCACCTAGCATAGTGATTTGAAAGCAAAATGAGAAAATAGATTAAAAGCATTTTGCAGAGCAATATGTTTTTTTAAGTATGAGGTAATAGCATTACATATTGATTGTTCACAATGTTGAGGATCAAGAAAGGACTGGATCAAATGAAATACAGGTCATAGGTCTAGAATTAGAAGGCATCTTCAAGGACATCTACTTAAATCCCCTTATTTTACAGATGAGAAATCTGAAATCCAGAAAGGTTAATGTAGCTCTCCTAGATTCACACAGGTAGGAAGGAACAAAGGCCTATTTCTCTGTAGTCATTGTTTCTTCTACTGCATCAAAGGAGCTCTTTCTATCCAGGTAGATACAATTCAATAACAAACATTTATTTAGTTCCTATTGTGTACCAAGGAATAAAAAGATCAAAATGGAAGTTCCTATCCTCAACGAGCTTACATTCTGCAAGGGATGGGGAAGTGAGTGAGTGAGGGGAAGAATAACATACACACAGAAAAATACAAAATATATGCAGCAAAAATATAAAGTCAATAATAAGTATGAGTATATATAAGGTATTTTAGGGAGAGAAGGCACTAGCAATTGAGAGATCATGAAGTTTTTAGCAGAAGATAGTACTTATTGTTCATTTATGTCTGACTCATTGTGACCCCCACTTGGGATTTTCTTGGCAGAGGTATGGAATGGTTTCCCATTTCCTTTTCATTTTACAGATGAAAAAACTGAGGCAACACAGTTAAATTACTTGCCCAAGGTCACCAGCTAAAATGTGTCTGAAGCTAGATTTGAGCTCAGATCTTCCTAACTTTAAGCCTGGCATTCTACCCACTGTACCACTTAACTGCTCCCCCAATATTTCTTAAGTTTTATTTTAAGGGAATAGAAGGATTTTGAGGCAGGGGATCAAGTTGGTACTGGATTAGAAAGAACACCAGGCCTGGAGTAAATTGTTTGAATTGATTTTAACCACTTTATCCCATGTGACTCTGTCATACCTGTCTCCATCCTCTTTATGAAATTTGGCACCTAGAAAAGAACACGTTTAACCTGGCCTAGAAGATTTAGTAAAGACATAATTTCTATCTTCAAACATGGAAGACAGATTAGGCTTATTTTGCTAAGCCATAGAAGGTAGAAATAGGAACAATGACAAGAAATTAAAGAAGATCGCTTTTATGCTTCAATGGGAATGGAATAATGGAATGCTATATAGTACAGTGGATAGAGGGGATAGACCACAGACCTGGAGTCAGAAAGGCCTGAACTCAAATCTGGTCTCAGACACTTACCAGCTGTGTGGTCTTGGGCAAAACATTCAGACCCATTTGCCTCAGTTTCCTCATCTGTAAAAAATAAGCTAGAGAAGGAAATGATTAACAGCTTTCTAATATCTTTGTCAAGAAAGTCCCCAAAGGAGTCACAGCAAATTGGACAGGACTGAAAGAGCAAATAACAATAATAAAATTGGTTATCTTATGAAAAAGTGAGGTTCCTATAACCAAATAAATTCAATAAGAGGTTAGCTAGCCATTCACCGACGGAATAGATTCAAATAGAAGATTTTAATGGATGATCTCTTTTTCAACCTTGTGATTTTTTATTTCTATACCCTGTCTTCCTAGAACTCCCAATCATGGGCCCCATCTCTGCTGATGAGGAAAAACTACATCCCCTGGCTTAAAGAATGAGTCTAGATTCAGGTAAAAGAAATGGAACTATCCACAGGTGGCTCCAGCTTTTTCTGAGGAAACCAAAAACCGGAGATCAAAAGGCCTTGTCTTTAGCAACTCTGCCCAAGTGGAGGGCTCTGCCCAAGACAAGACAGAGCAAAGTTCCTGCTTTGGTCCTTGCCTGACAATCCATTTCATTGGTAAAAACTCCCTGGCCCCAGAAAAATGCAACCATTGTTCCATTTCTGGAACAATCAGCACAATGTTGTTTTCTAAGGAAAAGTCAAAAGCAGCCTCAAGAATAAAACATACGCCTATTTCAGGCATGAGCACAAATGACTCTGTGTGCTGGCTCAGTTGGGTAATAATAATTGTATTTAACCTCGGGGGCGCTGCTCATCTTTGCAGCCCTTTACAAACAATTAAGACAGAAACTCTCATGCTTAACTCACTCTTTCTTGGCCCAATCACACCTTGGAGTTCTGAGCACCCCTGGCTTTACTTTAGAGCAGCAATCTCTATTGGTCAGGTTTGGGGGAAAAGGGGGATTATTTTAATGTATCTCTAAAGTGCAATTTGGGAAGGAGTCTGCTTCTTGCCTTTTAAAAGGTGATAAAGTGTTTTGTTTTGTTTTTTTAATGTTCTATTAGAATTTCTGACTGAAGTGGGAGTAGAACAACTAGTACTACTACTGCTACTGCTACTGCTATTGCTATTATTATTACTATTACTTCTACTACTATTGCTACTATTGCTACTACTACTACTACTACTACTACTACTACTACTACTGCTACTGCTATTGCTATTATTATTACTATTACTTCTACTACTATTACTATTACTGCTACTACTACTATTATTACCACTACTACCATTATTACTGTTTATTACTTCTACTACTATTACTACTATTTGTACTACTACTACTACTGCTACTGCTTTTAATACTACTTCTATTACTACCATTAATACTATTACTTCTACTAATACTAATACTGTTACTACTGCTACTGCTACTATTGCTACTGCTACTAATACTACTTCATTACTACCATTAATACTATTACTTCTACTACTAATACTAATACTGCTACTACTACTATTATTACTACTGCTACCATTACTGATATTACTTCTACTACTATTACTCCTATTTGTACTACTGCTACTGCTATTACTAATACTACTTCTACTACTACCATTAATACTATTATTTCTACTACTACTATTATTACTACTACTGTGACTGCTGCTACTACTGTTACTACTACTATTACCACTACTACCATTACTACCATTACTTCTACTTCTACTACTACTGCTACTACTATTACTTCTACTGCTACTACTACTATTACTACTACTACTACTACTGGTACTTCTGCTGCTACTACTATTACTATTACTGCTACTGCTACTGCTAATATTTCTACTACTATTGTTGGGTGCGTCACCTTTGTTTTTGCATTGGATTTTTCATACTAGCAAGTCTATTCATGAAAGCGCACAATTTGCTGGAGTTACTTTTGGCTAATTGCCATGGAGTAATTCTGCCTTGGCATCCTTGAAGTAAATCAGCATCTCATGTCCTAGCTCAGCTTGTGAAAATATCTGAACCTTACTCCTCACTTTGGCTTATGAAAATGCAATTCTTTTGCTTCATCTTCCTTTCATGCCCTTCCTTTCCCCCAGAATACTTTTATCATGTAATTGCTTTGGTTGATGAAGAAAAAATAATTGATGACCTAGATGTGCTACCTGATTTGTTCCACCACATCACACAAGAGGAGGGTTAGCTACCAACTTGTCCATTATAGATATGCTCAATCCACAATCCACTTCAGACAGAGGCTAGTTTTTTTTCCATTCAGAATTAGTACAGCTTATTTCTTTATATTAGCAACAAAAACTAGAATTTATATTGCACTTTAAAGTTTGCAAATCAATATAAATGTGAACTTACTTGAGTTATTCCTAATGAGAAGTTTACTATCATTTTAGCTAATTATCTTCTTTATTCACATTTTTTCTCAGGGAGAAAGATCTTGATGAATTACTAGCAGTACTTTTGGAAAGAGACTTAGAATCATCTTTATCAATTACATGAGCACAAATTGTTATATTAAATAGTAGAACAACAGTTATTTTCTTTTTTAAAAAATTTTTATTGAAGCTTTTTATTTTCAAATTGACCCTTACAAAACTTTGTGTTCCAATTTCCCTCTCCTTCCCCTCCCTTCACTAAATAGCAAGTAATCCAATATACGTTAAACATGGTAAATATATATGTTCATCCAATATAGGCATATATATTTATACAATTATCTTGCTTTTCAAGAAAAATCAGATCAAAAAGAAAAAAAATTGAAAAAGAAAATAAAATTCAAGCAAACAACAAAAGAAATGAAAATGCTATGCTGTGATCCACACTCAGTTCCCACAGTCCTCTCTCTGGGTGTAAATGGCTCTCTTCATCACAAGATCATTGGAAGTGGCCTGAATCATCTCATTGAACAACAGTTGATAAGGCCTAAACTAGAATGGTGGCTGTGTAAGTGGAAAGAAAGGGACATAGAGTAGAGATATTTTAAAAGTAGCAACAAGATTTAGTAACAGATTAGAGATGAGTGAGAGAGGCTTGGAGGAGGAGGACAAAGTTGTGAAGTTGGAAGAAGGGGAGTAGTGTGATGAATAAAAATGTTTAAGAGACATAATTTTGGGGTAATTAATAATAAATTTTATTAATTATGGCTAGCAGATAACTAGTAAAATGATTGTCTTTTGGCTTTCTCTCATTAAGTGAAGATGAATTATGGAAGTCTCTCAAAGCTTCTATATTCTTAGGAGAGTGGATATTCCTGGTAGGCAGAAATCAACTCTGATTGTTTAACAATTAATGAAAAAGTTGAATATTATAATGAGAGGTGGATCTATTCTAATGAGGGGCTGGGTAAATGGCATTGATCTTTTCACGGGGGACAAAGAGACTCATCTCTAGCCAGACCATTCATACCCCAGGCAACTTATACAAAAAGATCTATCCTCCACCCAATGGACAATGAACAATGGTAGGATAAGAATTCCATATAGATAAGATGACCTGAGTGGGGTGAATTCTTTGTGCAGGGTCAGAAATGCTCTTGAGGACTAGACTTTGAATGAGGAGATAGCAAAGAAAAAAAAAAAAAACAACCCTGAATCTATCCCCCCATCTTCATATTAATTGGTTATTAATATAAGAGAGAAATAAATCTTTCTCTCATTATGTATGGTAGTGCTTTCAACAAGAAGAAGGAAGTTTAGAAGATAGGAAAAGATTATGAGTTCTATTTTGGACATGCTAAGTTAGAAATGTGGATTGCACATCCATCTTAAACTGATAATAATTGGAGATGTGAGATTGGAAATCAGAAGAGGACTTTTAACTGGATATATAGACCTGGGAATCTCAATCCATGGGAAGTGATTCTATCACTAAGCAAGATAGTATAAGGCAGAGTTTTTTTTTTTTAACCTAGGGTCAGCAAAGTTGTTTTTCAAATGTTTTTATAACTATATTTCAATACAATTGATTTCCTTTGTAATTCTATGTATTCTGCTTTATACATTTAAAAAAACATTTGTCTGATAAAGAAGCCACAGGCTTCACCAGACTAATAGAGGGATCCACAATACAAAACAAGTTAGACAATTGAGGCATAATTAAGAAAGAGAAGAATCCCTAGGAATAATCCTGGGGGGCAAGACATGTCAACAAGCATTTATCTAGCACCTACTACATGCTACTACGTACAGGCGCTGTATTAAATGCAGGAGATACAAAGAAAGGCAAAACAACAGCAACACGCAAAAAAGTTTCTGCTCAAGTATACAAATATCCATGTACAAACATGGTATAGACAAGATAGAATAGGAAGAGTCTCAAAATGAAGGCACTAAAGTTAAGGAGAATTGGGATAAAGATTGAGTAAAGGAGTCTGAGCCAGGAGTAGTCAGATAGTAGAATTAGAAGAGAACAGCAAGATGAAAAACTGCAAAAGAGGATCTGGGAAAAATAATAAAAAATGTTAAAGGCTGAAGAGAAAGATGAGGATTGAATATTTACATTTTCAGCATTTACACCTCAAAAATCTACAAAAGATACACATCAAGACAATTTAATGTTTTATTTGATTGTCTAGATATAAACAAGCAATAGAGAAAATATTAATATGGCAGATTAAACTTTAAAAGTGTCATATATATACATATATGTGTATATATGTGTGTACATATATATATATATATATATATATATATATATATATGTACGAGAGCAGATTTTTAAACATTTCCAGTATACCATGGTGGAGTTCAATGAAGAGGAAGGATCTAGAGGATGTGTGAAGAGGGGAATACAAGAGAATAGCTGAAAGACCAAAAGAATTAGAAAATTTAAATAGTACACAAGCATTTTTTTATTTTTTAAATAATTTTTAAAAATTAATTTTATAATTATATATTTTTTTGACAGTACATATGCATGGATAATTTTTTTTCCAAATTTTCTCCTCCCTCCCTCTATTCCTTCCTCTAGATGACAGGCAATCCCATACATATTAAATGGTACACAAGCATTTAAGAAATAATCCAAAAACAAAACAAAAGGAAGAATGAGAAATTAAAAAAAAAAGAGCGAGAGCGAGAGAGAAAGAGAGAGAGAGAGAGAAAAAAAAAAAAACTTCAAGGAGAAACCAAAGCACTTTAAATGAATATTATAATATGAAAGCAAGTGAAGCAGTATTGTTGAAATACAGACTTTTGTGGCCTCTCCAGAAACCTGGAATAATAGCAAGAAATTCCAAAATTCTGAAAAGAAATGCACTTCATAAAAGAAGAGATGAAGAATGAATTTAGGTCAGATCACTCTGCTTCTACTATGAAGCCAGTTGGAAATAAGTTTTCAGGTGCTGCTGGCAGATGTCAGCTGACTGATTCTCCCCTTCCTTCACTATCCCCACCACTAGTTTCTTCTTCTTTCAGACAGGATTGCTCAGCAGCAATTGTATCCAGGAGAACAGAGACAACTTTTACTAAGTTTCCCTGTAGAGATTTTTCAAGATGGTAAAGTAGAAAGAACACTTGGGTTGTCTTCTTATTCCCATTGTGTGACTTTGGACAACCTCTATGTGCCTCGGTTTATTCATTTGTAAAATGAGTGATTTGGATTACATAGAATCTAGGATCACCTTCAGCTCTAATGCTATGGAGTCAAGGAAATGGATATTCTTAGCTCTTCTACTCATTCACTGGAGTTTACTTTGTTAAGATGCAGCTTCTTCACCTCAAGCCAGCTCCTGGGACTACAGAAAGTCCCCCAAGCTGTCTCTGAGGGAGGCACAACCCCTTGGTCATCATCCCATCTTTCTAACTCTTGAAGTCAGGCCTGACAAATAGGTACTTCTCAGTCTTTGATACCATTTAATCACTTTCTTGAGTGAGTCATAGCTGGTGATGTCTTCTATGATTGTCTTTGCAAAAGATGATGCTCCTCTACTCATAAACATAAGTGAAAATCAGGTCAGTGCCCACATCTCCAACTGACTATTGTTAAAGCTGGATGTCTGACTGACATGTTCATTTTAACAATCCAAAATAGAACTCAAAGCTTCCCATGTTGTGAACTATTCCTTTTTCACTGTTTAAGGTATCACCGTACTCCCATTCTTCCAGATTCATAATCTTAGTGTCCTCCTTTAAATTACATATAGTCTCATTTGAAAAGATAAATAATCTGCTGAGAGATATAAAATTAGTGAGTTTCACAGGTGAAATTTGAATCCAGGTCTTCCTGACTCAAGGATCAGCATGTCAACCACTTACCATACTAGGTGACTCAAAGCTATTGACCCTCATGCTATCTTTGACGATGGATGGAGAAATTTAGATTAGTTAATAGTAATAGTAAAGTAAATTCAAAAGTGGTTGAACTCAAATAATCATTGGACCAGTTTCTTACCCCCATTCCCCAAGTAGAAAGCCTAATGGAATCACCCGCAGATCTACCCTTCATCCCAACTATCTCCCAACAGCAGAGCAAAAAAGAATCTCAGAGGACATTTAACTCAGGTCAAATAAAGTTAATAAATGTTTATTAACAATTCTCTATACGTTAGGCAGTGTGTTAAGTATAGGGAATACAAATATAGTCAGAAAGACTGTTCCTATCCTCAACAAGTTTACAT